>NC_026152.1:13555396-13622896 GCF_000512975.1 Sesamum indicum
ATTCGAGTTCTAAATGCCAAACACGTAAAAATTGCAGGACTTGCGAGTAGGTAGTGGCCCCACTCCAAGGATAGGAGAAACAGTAGTGGTAAGGCCGTAATCTATATGGTTGAACAGTTTGAAGTTTTCTTCAGTAGAAAGTCATGGAAAAATGTTAGTTAGCAAATCTATTTTCGTTTCACTAAATTTGCTAAATTGGAAATTGATGGTTGTAAAATCAATATTTTTTTGAGATGTTAGGCTGTTGAAGATCATTTCTTTTGAATAGCACAGATAAAAAACGATACAGATAAAAAGGCAAGTGTATCATTTTTCTTCATGCAGCATTGTCTAGGAAAATGAAAAAAATGTGAGGTCAACCTAACAAACAATGCATTTAGGTCGATTGGGATGGTTACACCATTGGATATTATGGCCGGATATTTGAAGCTCGCAATAAGACAAAGGGTGGCTCTTTCGTGGTATTTTCCTTTTGCCATTACATATTGAGTGCCGTTATCACTTGGTTCATTTTTGTTTTACTTTTCTTCTTTATGCTTGTAATTTTGTTTTCTTATGCAGGGTGATGATAAAGACTTCTACAAATTCAGACTAGGGTCTCAAGAGGTAGGAAATCATTCTTAACTAAAAACTGTTTGTTGCAAAGACAGAGAGTTGTGGTGGATGGATTTTCCATGCTGTCCTGCTTCAGTAAATCATCTTCACAGGGTCATGTTTACATCTCAGCCATGCTATACATTTTTCTTTATTTTCCATTTTTGAATATTTTTTAAATATATTTATGAGGACATGTCTTGTGTAGCTTGCTTTAGAACTATGCTTTTAGCATAATAAATAATTTGAGCTAGCATGCAAGTCATGACTATCAGTAAGAAGTGTATCTAATCTTGGGGAGTACACTAGTGGGCTTTTTCATTGATCCAAAGTCCTTGACTAGTAAATCTCATCTCTCTTTTCTATGAATCTCTTCTTTGAGGGGAGAAGAATAAAATAAAGGAACTTATCCTTCCTGGATGACTTTGGTTATTCTAGCTTGTATTCTCTTGTAGAAGTTGGGTGGTGTAGGTTCTTAGTTGGTGCCTCTCGCATAATTTTCACTCCATTAGAACGGTGGGGCAGGTGTATTGGCTTCACTGTTGTTATGATTAGGCATGCTGTGGAGGTCTGTAATGACACTACGTATATGGATATATTCAGGTTATACCTGCATTTGAGGAAGCTGTATCAAGCATGGCTCTTGGTGGTATAAGAAGGTGATATATCTTTTATTCCTCCTCCCCATTTCAACCTCTGTTAGTATCTTACTGATGGCACAACCAGAAGAATTATGCTGGTATTTAGTCTATGAACAGTTTGAAGTAATTATATATTAGAAGTATCCAGAAACATGTATTAAGTATCTTTTGGTAAGTGAATGTTAGAACAACATCAGAGAACAATAAACTCAGAACTGGACACTCTTAGCAGTTATAGTTTGCATGTTACTCCACAAAGACTATTTGACAGTTCCTCGGCTATATTCCAGGATTATTGTTCCTCCTGAACTGGGATATCCTGATAATGACTCCAACAAGAAGGGTCCAAGGCCAACAACATTTTCGGTACTCTTTTCATTCTATTTCACACTACTGCAGTAAATCTGTAGTTGGTACAATGTTTAATCATGAAAGTGGATTTATTCACGTCTTCCTCCCAGGGTCAAAGAGCTCTGGATTTTGTGCTGAGGAACAAAGGATTAATCGATAAAACTCTCCTCTTTGATATTGAGCTCCTAAAAATCGTACCAAATGGAAGAGGGTAAATTGCTTTTCTCCATTGTCCGAGGATCCAGCTTAATCATAATGAGATATTCAGATGTTATCCCATCCTTACCCGGTACTAAAATGTCTGGAGTCGAAGCCATCCGATGACAAACTGTAAGGCTTTTGAAACTTAGATGTTATTATGCTATATTGTTTCCACCTTTACTTAACAACGTTGTGATGGCACGTTCTTTCGCTAGATGTAATGTGGATATCAGAAATAATCCTAACAACTATTACAAAGATTTTGGAGTACACAACTCCTTAATAGTTACAGGCCAAAATTACAGATGAATGAATAATCAGTAAGATAAAATAGCAGAAAACGATTTAAATGAATCGGCTCAGAAACTTGCCAGAACCAAGTAAAGGGAATATCGGTCACTATGAGTACCGTTCCCGCACGTCGCCGACCCACGGCAACACCACTTAACCAGAGATCACAACCACACACCAAAAACACTCGATTTTGTTATCTCACGTCGGTCACAAAGACTGTTTCTCAGCAATTTCACAAAGAGTATAACACAAGGAGGTATTTCACTGTTTTTCACCGGTGCCACACAAAGGAAGGAGATACCCCTTTAAATAGGGACTAGAGAAGAGCCCTAGAAGGTAAGCCAAGGTGACTTTCCTATCACCATTGTATTGGTGAAGGAAAGTCACCATTCTTGTTGGTGAGAAGATGGAAGGAAATCAGGCGGATTTCCAAAGAGAAGAATCAGCGGCGCAAGAAGAAATGAAAGACAGAATCAGAGAGAGAGAGATAGGTTAGGGCAGCTTATAAGTGGGTATGAAGTGGGTCGGGTCATGGGTAGGGTCGTGGGCTTCCAGGTGGGTCGGTCCGTGGGCTTTGGGCCATATCTTACAACATTCTCCACCTTGGACCAAAGCTCCTTCAAGGAACATGGTCTGGAGATTAATGGTTCTGGCATTATCATCATAGCCTTGAGGGGTTTCACCCCAGTGTACCTGCAAGGATAAAGTAGCACAGTTAGTCGGGGGCTAGGTTTAAAATTTTTAGACAGTTATGAAATTTCTCAATAGGAAGACACTTGGTGCCCATATCAGCTGGATTATCTTCAGATCTTACCTTCTCTAATTTGATGACCTCCTTACTCACAATGTCACGAATAAAATGAAATCTTACGTCAATGTGTTTAGTCCTATCGTGAAAAACGGGGTTTTTGCACAGTTGAATAGAAGATTGACTGTCGGAAAAAATAGTGAGACGATTTTTAAGAAAACCAATTTCTTTTGCAAGACCCTCAAGCCAGATAGCTTCTTTGAAAGCTTCAGTAGTAGCGATATATTCGGCTTCAGTTGTTGATAGTGCAACAATATGTTGTAGTTGGGATTTCCAACTAATGCATGATCCACATAAGGTGTAAATATATGATGTTGTGGATTTCCTACTATCCCTCTCATTAGCATAATTTGAATCCACGTAACCAATAAGATCGACAGAATCAGAAAATTTGGAGAAGTTTATACCTATGTTATCGGTACCACGTAGGTACCTAAGGAGCCATTTTAATGCCTCCCAATGGAGAGGTCCCGGATTTGACATGTACCTGCTTAAGCAACTTATAGCATATGCAATATCAGGTCTAGTACATACCATAAGGAACATTATAGACCCAATCACGTTAGAGTAGGGAACCTTACTCATTTTCTCCTTTTCGGAAGTGGTTTTAGGACATTGGTCTTTTGATAATTGGAAATGGGCAGCTAAGGGAACGGATGTAGGCTTAGAGTTTTCCATAGAAAATCTTTTCAAAACAGAATGGATGTAGGATTTTTGATTTAAAAAGATGGAAAAACGTTTTCTGTTTCTGAAAATATCCATGCCGAGAATTTTCTTTGCATCTCCAAGATTTTTCATCTCAAAATTTTTGGAAAGATCTTTTTGTAAAGATTCGATGAGATTTATGCTAGGACTGGAAATGAGCATGTCGTCAACATATAGCACGAGAAAAATAGGCACTTCATTCAAAAACTTGAAATAGAGGCAATGGTCATAGTCACTCCTTTTAAAATTTAGTGAAAGCATGAACATGTCAAACTTCTTGTTCCATTGTCTAGGTGACTGTTTTAAACCATATAAGGATTTCTTTAACAAGCAAACATGATTTGGTTTGTTTTTTTCAATAAAACCAACAGGTTGTCGCATGTATATGCATTCATCAAGATCACCATGCAAGAAGGCAGTTTTAACATCCATTTGTTTCAATTCCCAATCAAAGTGAGCAGTAAGGGCAAGGATAACACGAACAGTAGTATATTTCACAACAGGCGAAAAAATCTCGTTGTAATCTATCCCTTCCTTTTGTGTGAACCCTTTGGCTACTAATCTAGCTTTATATTTTAAAGGGTTTTCTTGTTTGATTTTAAAAATCCATTTGCAATCCACTAAAGAGCAATTTTGTGGTTTAGGTACTAGGTCCCAAGTGTGGTTGTCTTTAAGAGACTTCATTTCCTCAATCATGGCACTAAGCCATTCTTTTGACTTAAGGGCTTCGTCTACATTCGTAGGTTCAGGGTTTTCTATGTTGAGTGCTACTTGGAAGTCACTTAGTCTAGAGGGAATCCTCCGTTCTCTTCTACCCCTATCTCGAGCTAGTTGGTAATTTTCTAACGTGGGGTTTTCTAGATGGTTTTGGTCTATGCTTTGTTCATCACTATGTTCATTACTAGGTTGTTCTTCACTAACAATCTCTCCCTCTTCTTGGTTATCCTCCACCTTATTAAAAGTTATCTCATTTTGTTCCTTTTCAGTTTTAGACAAACAGGGCATTTCATTCTCATTAAAAGTCACGTTTCTACTGATAATAACCTTAAAGCCAGGTTGCTCACGATCCCACAACCTATACCCCTTAATACCATCAGGATAACCAATAAATACACATTTAATAGAACGGGGTTCAAGTTTATCAACATTCTGATGAACAAAAGCAGAACAGCCAAATGTACGTAAGAGAGAGATATCAGGTTTTCTACCACTCCAAACAGTTTCCGGAGACTTACCCAACAAAGGTACAGATGGAGACAAATTTATCAGATATGCGGCAGTCAAAACAGCTTCACCCCAAAAAGATTTTTGTAAACCCGAACTAATCAGTAAACATCTCACTTTTTCAAGCAGCGTACGATTCATACGTTCAGCAACACCATTTTGCTGTGGGGTGTAGGGATTGGTCTTATGTCTCTTAATACCAAATTTATCACAAAGATCATCAAAGTTTTTATTACAAAACTCAAGACCATTATCGGTACGCAAAGATTTGAGCCTTTTTCCAGTTTGGTTTTCGACAAGAGTTTTCCATTTTTCAAATTTTTCGAAAACCTCTGACTTGTGTTTTAGCAAAAAAACGAACACTTTTCTAGAGAAATTGTCAACGATAGAAAGGAAATACCGATTTCCACCATGGGTGGGTTCCTTAGAAGGACCCCAAACGTCAGCATGAACATAATCCAAAATACTAGAAGACATAGAGGGGTTAGGGGAGGGTGAAGCAGGAAAGTGAACACGGTGTTGTTTGCCCATCACACATTCATCACAAAATGGCAATTTATAGCTTATCTCTAGATAGGAATCCAATTCTTATATGGAGGATTTTATTAACAATATTCGTATTTTAGAGTCCCATAACATCTTTTTATCTTTCCAAATGATCAAAGTTGTTTTTAACATCTAAAATATTAGGAACACAATTGAGCTCCCACTAACCTTCCACCTTGTTCTTGACAGAGTCATGTACCTAACTAGGGATAACTCTTTTAGAGATGATAAGATCAGAGAGAGGAGATGTTATAACTGTGGTATTAAAGGACACTATATAAAAGACTGCAGAAAACCTAGAAGGGATAATCGTGATAATAGAGATAACAACACGGATGAAAAAGAGAGAGTGAATAATATTGTTGATGAATGTGGTGACGTGTTTACTGTCTCTGATGTGAATTCTGTGCATCCCATGAGTATATATGAATGGCTTGTTGATTCCGGTTGTACATTCCATATTAGCCCTTTCAAAAACATTTTCTCAAACCTCAAACTTGGTGATTTTGGTTTTGTATCTATGGCAAATGAAAAACGTTGTGCTATCAAAGGCATCGGTGATGTTTCTCTGTTTTTCGCAGAGAAACATCACCGATGCCTTTGATAGCACAACGTTTTTCATTTGCCATAGATACAAAACCAAAATCACCAAGTTTGAGGTTTGAGAAAATGTTTTTGAAAGGGCTAATATGGAATGTACAACCGGAATCAACAAGCCATTCATATATACTCATGGGATGCACAGAATTCACATCAGAGACAGTAAACACGTCACCACATTCATCAACAATATTATTCACTCTCTCTTTTTCATCCGTGTTGTTATCTCTATTATCACGATTATCGGCTCAGAGAGCCTAATCCAAAGAGAAAAAGCCCACTGCCACAAAGACCGCCAACCTTTTACGGTTGCTCAGTACTCAAACAAAAAGAACTAGAAAACTTAGGCCGCATGACCCACTTGAAACCACAAAGGTTTCTTACACAGAAGATGGGTTCACAATGAACGTTTCAAACAGTGTAGAAGCTCTATGTAAATATTTTTTAACTATTGTGTGCAAGTTCATTTTCTCCAAACCCTTTGCTAATCCCTTACCTAGCCTTCCAGAATCAACTCTCCATTTATGTGTGGCAAAAGCTCTTCTTTAATCATTATTCAGGTATTAAAGATGGCCCTTCAATAGCTATCTCTTGCGGGCTTAGTGTACCAAACAACATTCCAATGCTGGTTACAGCAAAGACATAGGGGATGTCAAACATCTAAGCTCCTCATCAATCTACTACTACTGAATCTTGGATAGCTTATCTCTAGATAGGAATCCAATTCTTATATGGAGGATTTTATTAACAATATTCGTATTTTAGAGTCCCATAACATCTTTTTATCTTTCCAAATGATCAAAGTTGTTTTTAACATCTAAAATATTAGGAACACAATTGAGCTCCCACTAACCTTCCACCTTGTTCTTGACAGAGTCATGTACCTTATGAACTTGTCAAAACAAGCATCCTAGACACAGGACATTCAAACCTAGTTCGAACTCCATAGCCAATTTCTATGGCTCCAAACCAAATAATTCGATTTAAAAAATTTTTAAACAGGTTTTATAAGAAAATGAGTTTTGCAGCGGAGTAAGCAAGTGAGCACAGTTTAACAAAAGTCACAGAATCAGGAAAGACAGATTATGAGCAATTATCAGTTTCTCCAAACCCGATATTAAAACAGTTAAGTCACAAATGCAAAGCGGATCACGAGATACTCAAGAACCCAGAATCACAGAGTATAACAGAGATTTTATCACAGTGAATATATATATCACAGTCACAAAGAATTGCAGTTTATAAGTTCACCAAGAACATGCATACAGTGATTATCACAGAAAATTCCGAAATCCGCAGTTTAAAGACAAGTCAACAACCACAAGTCCGAGGCCTTTCCAGCCTAATACCCAATCCAGATACCCGACGACCTCACGGGTCCGGCCAGGAGGATATTTAGGGGGATAAGCACCTCAGAAGATAAATGAAGTAAATAGACAGAAATAATTTGCAGAAATGTAACGAGAGAGTTCAAGGGTTACCGTTCACTGCTGGCCTTTCGGATCAGAGGTGGCTCTGATACCCCTGTAATGTGGATATCAGAAATAATCAACTATACTATTACAAAGATTTTGGAGTACACAACTCCTTAATAGTTACAGGCCAAAATTACAGATGAATGAATAATCAGTAAGATAAAATAGCAGAAAACGATTTAAATGAATCGGCTCAGAAACTTGCCAGAACCAAGTAAAGGGAATATCGGTCACTATGAGTACCGTTCCCGCACGTCGCCGACCCACGGCAACACCACTTAACCAGAGATCACAACCACACACCAAAAACACTCGATTTTGTTATCTCACGTCGGTCACAAAGACTGTTTCTCAGCAATTTCACAAAGAGTATAACACAAGGAGGTATTTCACTGTTTTTCACCGGTGCCACACAAAGGAAGGAGATACCCCTTTAAATAGGGACTAGAGAAGAGCCCTAGAAGGTAAGCCAAGGTGACTTTCCTATCACCATTGTATTGGTGAAGGAAAGTCACCATTCTTGTTGGTGAGAAGATGGAAGGAAATCAGGCGGATTTCCAAAGAGAAGAATCAGCGGCGCAAGAAGAAATGAAAGACAGAATCAGAGAGAGAGAGATAGGTTAGGGCAGCTTATAAGTGGGTATGAAGTGGGTCGGGTCATGGGTAGGGTCGTGGGCTTCCAGGTGGGTCGGTCCGTGGGCTTTGGGCCATATCTTACAACACTAGATATATGTGATTTTCACTGTGATCATTTGTCCTTTGTTGATAGTGTCCAAAAGTGAGAACTTTTCTCCATTCCCTCTATGAATGAGAACTGTTAAGTTATTACATGTTAATATGATCAATGCATTTCGACCACCAACCAAAAGTTACTTTTGAATGCTCGATCGCGGAGTATAATATGACTACCGCATGAAGAGCTCTCTTTCCAGCAGAACCATATATGGCTCTGCCACCTGAGATTAACACACCAGTAGTTCTTCAATTCTAAAGGTCATTACACATTGACCTTTCTAAAATAGAGTAATTACATTTTATCCTCTTAAAACTTTAACTAATGGGAAATTTCCAACTTACAATTGATTTATAAAGTGTAAAGAATACACTAGCAAATTTATCTAATGACCATTCTGCGCAGAGATGTACGTATTGTAGTAATATTTTTAATTCTTCAAAAGTAAATTTATTATGTTTATTTTGTTCAATGTGTCTCTTTGTAGTGTTTTCTTTCTTTTTTCTTTCTCTTTTAACTTTTTTTAGGGTTAAATTTCCTAACATAAGAAGTTAGGTTTAATTATACAAACACACAGTCTTTTATAAAATTACAAATACACCTTTGAGGAAGCATTAGTGTAATGTACTTCAAGTGGTATTTATATTAATTTTTGCTCCTGAATAGGAGTATTTTGTAGTTACAAACACCTCCCCCAATGTATGAGTAATTTTGCACTTTGCCCCCCAATCTTTTTTTTTTTACTCGATCATTTAATATTTATTTTTTGTTGCACTTTACATTTTTTTAACACTTTCAAACGAATAAAATGGGAATATTCCGAGTGGCTGAACACATGCACCCACAGCCGATTGAGTGCTGGTTAAAGTTATAAATTCTCATCCCAATTTTTCCAAAAAAAGAAAGTACAAAAAGAAAAAAGAAACCAAAAAATAAAGAATATGTTCTTCTTCACTTACCATTGCTGCCATCCACCATCGCCGTGGGTGAATTTTGGCTGCAGCGCGAACACCGCCACCCGCTTCCCTGGACAGCCACTAGAAAAGGTTTGGAGCATAAATTCTTACATCCTATTCTCCATCAGCTCCAAGCACCTCTCTCAATCTGATCTACTATTTCATAATCTTCCATGTTGGTCTTGGATTCCCATTTTCCGTCTCCATCAAAGCCAAGAATTTCATGATATGGGTCAATCCATATCCATTTTCAGCTCAAAGATTCAATCTTTAGGCAAACATTTTAACTGTTATCACACTCACCCATCTCCAGTCCATCGAGGAACTCTGAATTCTATACTTTGGCCTGAGCAAGCAACCGAGAAGAGCAAATCATGAAGTTCCCACATCAGCTTCAACCACAAGACCCCTATAAGGTGGAGCAATAGAGGGTGAAGAAGAAGAGCTTGGATTTTTTTTATAAATTGGGATAAGAATTTACAATTTTAACCCGCATTATATTCAACTGGCTTTGGGCGTTTATGTTCTGGTTATCATCACTATTGAATAAAAATCTGGAAATTATCAAGAACATGACAACCAAATTAATAAAAGCAATAAGGAAACTGCACATCCTCAAAATTTAACGACAAACTTCAACATTCTTGAGCACAGTGACAAATGGGGAAACTAATAGAAGCGAAACAACAAATGACCTGAGTCTGATGAAATCAACACCTAAAATCTGCAGTAAATCCAACCTACAGATGTTGTGCTTGAGCTAAACATGCGGGGATCTTTCAGCAGTATGACCCAATTAGTTAACGGCAAGCTCTCTGCGCTTGTACCGCACCATAACTTTTCCTTTCACACCTACGACCATGGCATTCCAGTCGATCTCTGGAAAAGGTGAAACGAGCTCCATCTCGAAGTTTCTTAGCAAATGGCTCCATATTGCTTTGATTTGTAGATATGCAAATGGCTCGCCCAAACAACCGTGCCTACCACCACCAAAAGATATGTAGGAGAAAGCTCCGGCTGCCTTGTCCTCGTCCCTCCCTGGAGCAAACCTATCAGGGTCATAAGTGTCAGGATCTTTATAAATATGCGGTAACCGGTTTGCAAAAGCCGGAGATGTGGCCACAATATGCCCCCTGGGAATATCATATTCTATTCCTTCCTTGGTCTTCACACTAAAATCGCTGTGTGAGCTCCGCAGAAGCATTATCAGTGGAGGGTGGAGTCTAAGCGCTTCTTTTATGCAACGGTATAGAACTTCCATCTCAGACAAGGTATCGTAATCAATCTTGTTTCCATGCTTTTGCATAATATTTTTCTGCTCATCCACCACGGCTGACATGAATTTTGGGTTGCGCAGGAGGTAAGCCCCAGACCATGTGGAAGTAATGGAACTCGTATGCTGGCCAGCAAAGAGGGCGGCAATGAGTAGGCCAGTGACCTCCGACTCTGTCGTTGATCGTCCGTCTTTATACTTAGAATCTATGAAGCACTGTAGCAAGTCATTCTGTGTCTTGCCTGTTTGTTTACGAGAAGCTATGATGTTTGCAAAAATATCTGCAAGCTTCTTGCGGGCTTGGTCACGACGACGATGTGCTGGGATTGGAAGGTAAGGAAATATGACACTGATAGGAAGCATTCCATTATCAAGGTCATGAAATAGAGCAGAGACATCATCGAACAACTTATTGCGAACCTCTTCACCTAACAAACATCTGCTGGCTGTCAATATGATTAGATGTTCCAATTCATACTTCAGGTCCACTTCACCACTATCTCCCCATTTTGCAAAATAATCCTGCCAATTTACAGAAAGGAAAGATTATAGTCAGTTATTTTTCAGAACCGTGCTTTAAAGACATAATCCATGGTTTAATCAAAATACAACTTTAGAATATTCCATTTCTTTCTACTAAATAGGATATTAGAAAGTTAATTTCCAGCTTGGCATAAAATTCTGCTACATGTAATTCTCCCTTCATCTTTCTGTGATCTACCTACTATCTGAATATGTAAAAACAAAAACAGCATAGAGCCACAACCCAACTACAGTTTGTGAATATAACCCCATCAGCAAAACTGGAAGGGTGAATAGACAGGGATAACATGCATATACTATCAGAAGGGGATGCTACGATTGCGTTGTTCCTGAACAGATGATTTCCTGAAAACATAGTGAAGCTGCAGGATGTCAATCGTGTATTTTGAGAATGCTCCTGTCCCCTTTGCTCTATGTTTACTTTTCTAAATAATATCCAAGAATCCAAGAGATTCAGCCACAGACAGGCAACTTATATAAAGAAACCAACTTTAAGGAGCCAAAAAGAGATGGCCTGAAATTCTAATTTGAGTCGAGCATAGAATAATAACCATCAACTCCCTCTATGGAGGAGGGACACAACTATATAACTTGAATACATAAGATAATCATGTCAGGGATGATTAGATGATAATGATAACCAGTAAGAATAGAAAAATATATGGTTGAATACAATATAGCAAAAGATATAGACACACATGACAATGAGGTTACTCAGTTAAGACTTTGCCAATACAGTTCATGATCTTTTCTCCTCTCTTCCTAACGTTCAGGATCCCCGCAGTACTCAAATAGCACAAGATTTCTTCTCAAAAGAAAAGTAGTGTATATTATAGCAGACTGTTACTCCCTATTTGTAATATCAAAACTTTCAATACATACTAATCTTATTATTAACATATAAAACCAATATGCAAAATAAAGTGCAGCCTACGTGCGTGCATGAGCAGCAAAGACAACAGTCAGCAGCCAACCATCCAAAACACCAGTTAGAAATCAAATTCATTACAGTAGTAAAGATCAGTACATTTGCATGCATACAAGACACAAGAATAAATGGATCAAAACCAAGAAACAAAAGGGAAGTACCTCGGTTTCCGTAACCATCTGCTCAACATAACCTTTGAGCTTAGTGACCCTTAGTGCCTCAGTGAAAAACCTGAACTGCTCCTGCCTAATGGAATAGTCCACATCAAACACCACCCCAGGCCCAAATGTAGGCACATTGAATTGGTAAACCTCTTGCTGGCTGAGATCAGATTCCGGGGCCTTGAAGAAATGGGCTGAAACCTCCGGGCCAATTAAGAAAGTAATGTTCTTATTAAGCAGATTCAGAGTGAACACACTCCCAAGCTTAGGGTACTCCTCCCTCAGCATCACAATCGGCCCTTTCATGAACCGGAGAAGACCGCCAACCACCGGCCACGAGCTAACCGTTGGCGGCAACCGCTTTTTGGATCTTGGGATTATCAATGCAGATATGAGTTTCGCCGCCACAAGAGTGGCCACCAGAAGAAGCCCCACATTCCAGATTTTGTTGTTATCGTTAGTTGATTCCACCACTTCCATTGCTACTGGAAAACACGACCCAAATGCTCTGCATTTTGAAAAAGAACAAACTATCAGATCAAAACCTTACAATAATCCAGAGGTTTTGGCACTAATTTCCACCACCATAACAAAGAAAGAAGAAACAGAATGGACCCAGATTCTCAGATCTAAATGTGCTTTTGATGGAACACTCAAGAATCAGATGAGCACTTGAAATTCGACAGACCCTTCACTCCATTTAGAATTTTTACAAGTATATCTAATCAGATTTGAAGAAAGCATGAACAAGATGAAAAGGGATTGAAATGTACCTGATGACGGGATGAGTAATTGAGTTACACAAGTCAGAGGAGAGACATTGACACTCGATAGGAGTACTCTGCCCAGAGAGATTAAGGTTAGGCACTAATGAGTGGAGGTGATTATTGTGATTTTAGTGATGTTTTTATAAAGGAATTCAAAGCCCGTTTGAAGACCAATTCTAGAGGATCGGCTTAAAATCTGGCTGTAAAGGAGCTGATGAAAAAGACTGAGATTTGAGCTGGATGTGGTGGATTTTTGTGAGAGGTAAAACAGTGGGCCTAATGACTTTAGAGAGAGAGCCCGGTTTTGTCTCCTCTTTGACAGAACTATTTGATAAGATCAATTTTGTTAGTGGAAGATGTCTTTTAACTTTGCTGGCTTGTGACGATCTTTTGTTTTGTTGTTCAATTTTATAATTCTTCAAACTGCCATCTGCAGCTTAAGCCATTAAATATATTACTATGTATTTCAAGATTAAGGATCCTAAGCACTTGGCATTGTTAAGTTAGGAGGGCTCTTATTCAAGTAGTCCACTTGCTTTTATACTCTCCTTTTTGGTGAATGTGTTACCATTTTGTGATTAGAATTAAGTTGTATACTGGACTGACTCGAGTCTACACCTAACATGAATTGATCTTACTAAAATCAGATCAACATCAATCGGTAGATGGACTCAGTTTGGATTCAATACAAACCAATCGTATTAAATTCAATCTAGGATCAATCCATTATTATTAATGATCGCTAATAGATTGATTCTGGGCTTCTAAATAGGTCCAATAGACTCAAACCACGAATTAGCCCAATAGAGGTTCGGTTTAAGCCTAAGCACTAACCAAGTCAGGTCTAAGCCTCATTTCTTTTTTTGGTCTAGAAATAGGTTTGGTCTAGGCTCATAAATGATGATGGTTTAGACTGAACAAATGGTATGGGCTAAGCTTAACCACTTTAACGTATGATTTGGGTTGATGGTTTGATGAATCCAATTCATACTAAACCACATGGTTGTTTAATCAGGTGAAACGATCATGTGAGCATTGGCTAGCCACTGATCACGAATTGGCTTAGCCCGCAGGCCCCAGCATTATGACTCGCATGGGCGGTTCTCTGTTAGAAGCATGCATTACTTGGCAATTTCACGGCACAAATCAAGGTCTTGTGCTGAAAAATGTTGCAATAACGTCAAACATGTTGAAAAAGAGTAAGGATGGGAAGATGTCTCTCTAATATGTAAGACGAATGGGGACGAGAGCAGACATGTTTTTGGGATAGATCTATCCTCACGGCAAATTCGTATTTATGTTGACATGTTTATTGTTGAAATTTGTTAACATGTACCTATCTAAACCACCCGGAGCTTGATAGCTCTGTTGGGTGTAAACTCTAATTAATTATTACAAACCAGAGGGTTTTAAAACCCTTAAAATACAAGCCAACAATACAAAATAAAATTACACAATGGAATTTTATAACAACAGATTTATAAATACACAAAAATAGAAAGATAAATCGTACAAAGGCTCAGAGAGCCAGATCCATTTTGAGGGACAATACACGGTCACGAAGACCGGCAGTCACTACTCACGGTTGCTCAAATGACCGTTCAACCCTTGGGCCACATAGACCCCTTTCTTGAAACTACAAAAGTTTCCTCAAACATTTAGGGTTCACTTAGAACTTTTTTCAATCGGACATAAATAAGAGGGATGATAAGGTAGTATATTTCTTTCTTTTGCCACAACTAGAAACCGACCACTTGATATATAGTGGTTCTGGCAGTGAGAGAAAGGAGGAGGAAGGCGATGGTGAAAGTTCCAAAGCCATAGGAAATAGAAGCAATAGGGGAGATGAACTTGAGAGGGAGGGGGAAGAAATGGGAAAGAGACAGAGACAAAATGAAGTGGGGTAGGGTTAGGGTTAGGATTTATACTTAGTAGTCGGGTCAAGAAATGGATCAGGCCATGGGCCAAGAGAGATGAGCTAGAGCTAGCCAGTGGGCCAAAGGGGGTCATGGATTTGAACCGTCCAAATGAGAGTGAGCTTGGATTTGAGCATGTACCATAAATTCAGCAAACTCCATTCATTTTGAAACAATAACATGTTAAATATGGACCAAAACTTTGTTAGCAAAGGAGAAAAGCACTTGCATGCATGGGTTGAAGCTGATTTGATATGCATGGGGTACGTAGAGAGTGAGTGATGGTGACACCAATCCCACAACACAACCAAATTTACTGCTTCTTGAAGGCAGTGATATTGCAGCTATATAGCTAGCAGTAGCATGCACTGGAGCCCGGAAACAGCAGTCAGTAGTGGTTAAAATACCAAAGCAACGAACTCATCATTGGAGATCCAATCACGACTAGGAAATTTTCATACTCCCAGCACCAGATTGGTGACTGCTTCATATGTCATCTTTATTCACCCCCAAACTTCTTATTCTATTTTATCACTTTTAATTAATTTGGTTAAAGTATTATTTATTTGTAGAGAATTATTTTCAATTATCTTTTAAGGGGCTGTTTACTTTGGGGCCATTAGGTTGAATAAGACAAATTGTATAACTTTGTTCACTTTACCATATGGCATAAGCTTACTGTTTTTGTTACATAAATCAACTCACCACTTGAGGTGGGTTAATCTTTTGTTCCAATTACCTTGTACCCCCACCTTCGAATTCCCACTTTTTCCTACCTCCCGCCACCCCTCATCGCCGTTGTTGTCCCTCAATCTTTTTCCCCCCAATCGAATCCTCTAGTTAGCTGCTGTTAGGATGTCTTTTCCCCCGCTGCAGCAAACCCGCCCTTCTTTCCTCCTTCCTCCCCCCTAAGAAGACTGGTCTTCTTGCTTCCTGATATTGACCTGGGGTTCTTAAATTGGTTGGACTGCAATCTTGAAATGGTTTGTAAATTTTCAATGGAAGGTATTTTCTACTATCAAAAAATAATAATACTAAAAAAAGAATAGAGAGCTAGTTTCTTTGAAGAAGACAAGAAGAAATCCATTTAAGATATATATGTTTTAATTATTTGTCTTTGATTAATATAAAATGAAGGTAAAAAAGTAAAATGCCACTTATCATCATACATATTCAAAAAATGAAGTAAACATGAAATTGTGTTTAATCCCACCTATACAATAAATAAAAGTAAAGTCTCTATAATTAATTCCGAGTTTTTCTATCACACATTTATTAATAACCAATCCTGTAATCCAAATAAATCCATACCCAAAGTAAACAAGAACAACTCTCTTCACTGTCAAATAATCATTACACTGAAATATATATGCGTAACAATTATTTATATATATTTTGATCTAATATATATATATATATATATAGAGAGAGAGAGAGAGAGAGAGAGAGAGAGAGAGAGAGAGAGAGAGAGAGAGACGAAATTAAGAAATAACACTGCAGAACCCTCTTATTATATACTGGACCAAAACAAAACAAAAACACAATGAATAGACCTCACTCCTGCAATGCAGAGGGGTAGGAAATATTAAAAAACGGGGACAATTAGGGGTACGTACATAGCTGCTTCATATATCTAACGCGATTTGCTAGTATTATTATTAGTATTTACAAAGGGCAGGAGATGCAGAATCCCAATTTCTCCTCCTCCATCAATTGCGGACTCCAACTGATTTTAGGGTTTCAATTTCCCTGGAACTGCAACATTTCAGGAACCAAAGAGAAGAGAACCCATACGTTCGGTTAGTTTACAAAAGAAAGCTCCCTTTGGACCCATGATTTCAATATCGTCAAATCATACATGATAATTTACGAAACACGTACCGACTGTAAGCAGCACGGGCAGGAGCGTTGGCGGTGTGCTTGTTGTCCTGGATGTGAGCAACCTTCCTGAGGAAGGACTTAGTCTCGAATTTGTCAGCAGATCGGATAATAGCATCGGGGCTATCCACCTCCGGAATGCACTCCCTCCTCTTCTTGGTGACTTGAACCGACGGGGAATGGAAGAGCTGTTGCTTGGCAGTGTGGATAGCGATGCAGCAGGCGACACCAACCATGCCTCCCATCAGCCCTATCACCGTCCACATTGGTCCATATATAGCACCCAAGCTCCCCAGTCGCCCGCCTTTGCTGGAATGTTGATGCATTGCGCTAGTGGCAACAGAAGCAGCAGCAAATTTGGGAGTAGTGGATGAGGCCAGACTCCGAACCGAATATGGTGTGTGCAGTGATGATCTGCATTGTTTCTGTTGCACCAACAACCCTCTCACTTTTTCAGAATCAATTATATTTTTCCCATTTAAATGCAATTTTAGTCCTCTAATTATATATATTTTCCGTTTTAATCCTTTAATTTTTTAAGATTTCAAAATGATCATCTACCTTTGTTTAATTGCTCAATTTTGATCCTCCTTTCATTGGAATTTCTGTAAAGTTGCCAGAAAATGCCATCTAGATCTGATGTGGTATTAATTGACACATCATATTAGGAGAATTTTATATATATACACAATTATATATATACTCATATACATGGTAGTTACGGCCAATCGCCGCTTCAGAGGTGACAGCTGCCCTAGTTCCCCAACACAAAAGCCGTCGGCCCCAAGTTGCCCAGACAACAGCGACGCCCCTTCCTTCTCTGGACGACAATCGTCGTCGCCAGAGGTTGGCGGCGACGGTCGCGGTTGCCTGAGGCGGTGACCAGCCATCGCCATAGCTATATATTTATACTATATATGAGATATATACATATATATATATGTAATTATATATATACACAAAAAAATGAAAAGAGGAAAAATGCATTATTTTTTTTTTTAAAATAAAAAAATAATTTAATATTTATAAATTATAAAAATAATTAAAAAAGATTTTTTTAAAAATAAAATCTAATGTACTGATCCAAATCAGCCCAAATAGTCAATAATATTTTAGTCCCTAATTTGAAAGTACACATCAAATTCAAGTGGTATTTTGGACAACTTTAGAAAGATTCCGAAGAAAGAAGGACCAAAATTGAACAATTAAAAAAGTTAGAAGACCATTTTAAAAAAATTAAAATAGAAAATGAGTATAATTAGAAGACCAAAATTGCCTTTAATCCTTTAACACATCAAAGTTTGGAGGGGTGAAGCTAGTTTTCTTTTTATTATTATTATTAAGATTTTTTACAAATTAATATATTGCATTTAACCAGAGCCTTTGATTCATATATACGTAGATTGCTATTTGTGTATATATAGTAGTGCAGAAAATATATAGAAGAAGGGAAAAGGACATGAGAAATGAGGTAATTAGATGAAGGTAACTCACCAGTGCATTGAATGCCATGTTGAATTGGAGTGAGAGATAATTATGAAATCCTGAAAATGATTAGGGTTAATTACGCTTATAAATTAAAATGGTAATGATGGATGTATGCATATGCTTAATTTATATATACAATTAATTATTTTCTATTTATGATGATAAAGTTAACGAAATAAGTGGGGTTTCATCCACAAAGATCGTAGGTAGTTCCAGAATTTGAATGTTTCTTCAACTATTTCTTTCATCTTGTTTTTGTTTAGGGTAAGGGGAAATAGCAGCTTTGGTCCTATAAGTAAGAACAGTTTTATCTTTTGTCTTATTTATTACGGAATTGATATTTTTCATTTCGTAATTTATAAAAATTAATACTTTTGATCTTAATTCACTTGTTTGTTTATAATTTAACAACCTAGGCACGTGGCTGTTAAGCGTTAAATTGTAGATAGAAAAATAAATGAGGATCAAAAGTGCTTATTTTTATAATTTATGGGATTAAAAGCGCTAATCCTTTAATGAATGGGACAAAAAATAAAACGAACCTAACTTATGACACTAAAAATACTATTTCCTTTTTAGGGTAAATTTGATCGCCTGAAACCTCTTAAAATTAGATCTAGTATAAGATAATTGTTACTTTTGAAAATGAAAAAAAAAGAGATTATTTTATTTTAAGAACCGATATGTTAATATTATGTTCGCAAGAATTCAAAATTTTTTATTTTTTATACAAGATAATTACATCAAACCATATAAAAATATTTAAAAGAAATGGTCTCCTTTATAAAAAAATGACTAATTTGATAATTTTACAAATATAAACGACTAAGTAATAAAATTAAACTTAAATTGACCATTTTATCCTCCAAAATTCAAACTACGGCTATATTTTTGCCAAAAAATGGTCAGGACGACCAAATCGAAACAAAAATTAAAGTTTAAAGATGCTACAATCAAAAAATAAATTTGAGAGATTAAAGTGATTTTTAACAAAAAATATAAGGGACCAAATATAATATTTACCCAAAATTTAGGTACAGATTGGTCAAAGGTATAAAACATAAATTAAAAACATGTTTTCTCAATTTATTTCTAACAAAAAAAAAACTGATAAGTAATTAAATGAAACTATTACAAACATCCCTAAGCAGATAAATAATTTTTGAAAATATTTCTTTAAATTTTTCAAAAACATTATTAGGGATGAAGTCTTTAAATCAAAACATTTTTCATTAGATTACAAATTCTCTTAAAATAAGCCGTCACAGATGTTACTATAACATAATACTATTTATTTTCTTTGATGCCTCATAATTAATTAAATTAAAGTGTAATTAAGAGTATAATTTCTGATATTGTTTACTCAGAACACAATCAAATTAAACTGAGTACATATATGAATCAGGTCCAGGTATAGTTACAGGTAGATCCTCCACTCACCGCAGCCATAACGATCAGGTTCCCCGCAGCCGCTTTCAGTAGCCAGAACACCAGAGCCACCGCCGGCATTGCAACCCCAGCAGGCGACTAGACTATCAGAGCGCCGTCGCCGTTCTACCACCGCCGCCGGAGCAATCATATTTTCATTCTCCGGTCATGTATGTATTTTCTTTACCTTCTCTCGGGTCGAAGTTTAATCTGATCGGAGTTCGTTTTGCGTTTGAAATGATTGTATGGATTGCTTGGGGCGGCCATTGTTCTTCGCATTTTTTGGGCTGTAAGAAAGGGGATAAAGATGAGGGAATCTTTTCGTTGGGCGGGCAGGGGAAATTTTGGCGGTAAAATTAACCTAATAGACACGTGTCGCGAGCTCAATGGCCCGGCATGTATGCATGTCGGCTATGTGTATGGTAATAGGGCATGACATGTGCATAGGATGCTGTGGATTTCCCGCGCTAGCAGAGGTGAGAGGGCTTATTTTCCCCAAATGCCAAATAGAAAATAAAGAAAACCCAAAACCCCTCTCTCTCTCTCTCTTAGAGATAAGGGAGAAAGCATCAGCAGCACTGCAGCTAAAGATAGTAATTTCAGCAAAGGTTTTTCAGTTTCAGCCATTTTAATTCCTTCTGGTTTAGTTTGCTACTTAACTAGGGTTTGTTTCTTTTGTGGTTTTTCCATGCGTAATTTTTGTGTCTTCTTAATTTTGTCCAATATGTGTATTTAGCAGATCGGAGATCTGAAACATATGGCGGAGCTAAAGAAGATTTCGAGCCCTTCTCGTCCGGGAGATGGAGGTGGAACCACCATTGAAGCTCGATTCGCTCATTTTTGCAAGGTTTCTCTCTCTCTCTCTCTCTCTCTTTTTCCCCTTCTCTTTCAATTTTTACCTCTGTTATATCACGATTTCCTCCCTGCTTTTACTGTATCTTTTGTGGCATTTGCTTCTTTAGTTCCCAAAATTTGACCTTAATGTGTTTTTCCTGTTTTATGTAATTGTCTGGTTTATGGCTTTTGGTTTTTCCAATTATAAGATGATAATTTCCTTTACAAACACAACAAGCATACAGTAAATTTCTTCTCTTTCATATCATGGCTCAAGTTCTTTTGTGTTTCTTGAGATAATTGATGTTCTTGTTGTTTGGATTCCAATTAAGATTACTGAGGGTAATTTGGCTTTCTTTTTTATTTTTGGTCAAAATTAATTGTAGTTGTCACGTGATACAGCTTTGAAGTTGGGCATAGGATTTTCTAATGAACTGTGATTTGCTTTTCTCCCTATCTCATAACCAGAATGATCTACGGTTAGACGAGAACAACTTTTTGGCGCAAGCGACAAAGCTGTTTGACGAAAGCAAGAATCTTCTGTTGGCTAATATCTCTGCTATTGGAACTGGGACAGTATGTGATTCCCTTTTGCTACTTCTGCCTTTTTCCTGTCACTGGCTGTGGTGGTTCTCATTTTTATTGATTATGCTGACTCGTCAGTTGACATTTTATTTCAATCTTACTTTGTTAATGCTTATCAATTTATTGTATATTAGCCGGATGAAGCTGAACGTTACTGGTTTGCATTTATTCTCTACTCGGTGAGGAGGCTCAATGATGGCGGCCTTGTAGAGAAGGGACCCACTTTATGCCACATATTGCGAACAGCAAGGCTCAAGTATTTTCCTTCTTCGGATCACTTTATTTTTTGATCATATGTTAGGTAATTGGCAGTTTTAGATCATTGGCATATTTTTTCATCTTGCCATGCAGCATTATTGACTTTTACAAAGAACTTCATCAGTTTCTCATCAAGGTTGGATCTATATTGAGTAAGCTTTATGGTGGAGATTGGGAAAAGAGACTCGAGGTAATTGAGTGATCTGATTATCTTACATTTGAGCAAGACTTGCTGTTTCATCTGGCATGTTTTGCCTTGTCCTTCTAGTTATTCGGTCCTGTATTTATGCCTAATTCTCAGTTATTCCATCAGGCAAAGGAATCACAAACCAACTTTGTTCACTTGAACCTTTTGAGCAAGTAAGTATACATTAAATATCTATTCTTCTCCTTTGCTTCTGCCGTTGCTGTTATGTATTTTCGCTATTGATCACTCAACTTAACTATTTGATCATGAATTATATTTCTGAGGTTACATAGCATTCAATTATCATGGACACAGGAGAAGAATGGTTCTACCATATTTCATTTTGATCTTTTAACATTTTTACTTCTTATTACTAATGTAGTCTATTTTTCGGTGCAAAACTTGGTTCCGAAATAAAACTTATCAAATTTTAAGTGGCTTCTTATGGGTCCTTTCTTCAGTGCAAATCTTATACTCTACGGTTGCTGTTGAGCTACATGAATAAT
The DNA here is from genome assembly GCF_000512975.1 of Sesamum indicum. NCBI lineage: Eukaryota > Viridiplantae > Streptophyta > Magnoliopsida > Lamiales > Pedaliaceae > Sesamum > Sesamum indicum. Next base: position 13,577,277 of record NC_026152.1, read on the forward strand.
TAAATTACTTTCAGAACTATTAGTACTTGTCAATCATAATCAGGACTTGTATACTTGGTGATAACCCTTCACTACTCCATCTCCCCATGGGAAATAAAATTACCATTCATGCAAAAGTAAAATAGTTTGTGTCAAGGGCCATATTTGGTCATAGATACCAAATATTTCCTTATTTGGATTAATGACTTGTTTAACGGATGAAATTGCACTTTTTCCTTTCCTTTAAGTCCTCAGTGGATTCTTGTTGACTTTCATTGCCAGGAAATACGAACGTGCGTATCGGGAACTGTTTGCAATAGTTGATGCTAATAACGACAAGCATCAAACAGTTGCCAATTCCTCTGTCTGTGGATCCGACTATTACCGCTTTGGATGGTTACTATTCTTGGCGCTCCGTGTACATGTGTTCCGCCTTTGCAAGGACCTAGTAACATGCACCCATGGTCTAGTTTCTGTATTGGTTAGTAGATTTTAATAGTTTAGTTTGTGAACAATGAACAAGTATCGTTGATTTTTGGCTGGAACAAAAGACTTTCAGGGAGAGTTAAATTATGCATCTTTTTATGTAACTTATACCAATTATTGTGTACTATAAGACGAAAAGAAGATCAAGGTTATGGGTATCTTTATATGCGTGGTCCTGTTTCAGCAGACTGTGTATAATAAGCTAATTCCTAAACTATTTAGAAAACAGTGACTAATTTTTACTAATGCTTCATGTTCAACTCTTCACAGGCAATACTACTTATACATGTTCCAGCTCGTTTGAGAAATTTCAACGTCAATGATTCTGAACGCATTGGTAAGTCTTGATTCAGTATTTTCTCTCAATTGAGAAAAAAGGTTCTGTAATTCATTTGGCCATTTCATGCTTTCCTTGTGGCATTGTCTTTGCTAAAGGGTCACTCGATTTGCTCTCTTATTTGTAGTTATGAAAGATGGCAAGGCTGACCTTCTTACATCACTTTGCAATATGTATGAGACCTCAGAAGATGAACTAAGGAAAACTTTGGAAGAAGCAAATAACTTGATAGCTGATATATTGAAGAAGAAACCTTGTTTGGCTTCTGAACATAAACATGAAAACTTGGAAAAAATCATCACAGGTTAGTTCATTATGTTGTTACTAATCTATGATTTTCATTCTGATGTACTGTCCATCGTTATTCATGCTTCCTTTGATATTTTTATTATGTTGAACTGCAGATGGTTTGATCTACTTTGAAGATTTGATGGATGAATCATCTTTGGCTTCTAGTGTACTTTTACTAGAGAAAGATTATGATGCTGCAACTAAGAACAAGGGTGATTTGGATGAGCGTATTTTTATTAATGAGAATGACAGCTTGCTAGGTTCAGGGAGCTTATCTGGTGGTGCTGTAAGCATGAATGGGAATGAGGCTAAGGTTGGTTTGGAGTTAAATGTTCAAGAGTCTCTAAACCAACAAATCGCTGTTGCTATAACTGTGTTTTTCTTTTTTGCACTTCAGAGGAAACTTGACGCTATGTCCTCCCCAACGAAGACAATTACAAGCCCATTGTCTCCTTACCGCTCTCCTGTAGGTCATTTGAATGGTATTGCAGTTGGTGGCATGTCCAAGATGGCAGCTACTCCTGTCAGCACAGCAATGACAACTGCGAAATGGCTACGGACAGTTATAGCTCCACTTCCATCCAAACCTTCGGCAGAGCTGGAGAGATTTCTGTCATCATGTGACAGAGATGTGACAGCTGATGTCACAAGGAGGGCTCAAATAATACTTGAGGCTATCTTTCCATGTAGTGGTCCAGGGCAAAATGCGAGCTTGATGGACAACATATGGGCTGAACAACGTAGAATGGAAGCAATGAAGCTTTACTTCAGGGTTCTGCAAGCAATGTGCACAGCAGAGTCCCAAATTTTGCATGCGAACAATTTAACTTCTTTGCTAACCAATGAGAGATTCCACAGATGTATGCTTGCATGTTCGGCCGAACTTGTTCTTGCCACACATAAAACTGTAACGATGTTATTTCCAACTGTGTTGGAGAGAACTGGAATAACGGCTTTTGATCTCAGTAAGGTGATAGAGAGCTTCATCAGACATGAAGAAACTCTTCCGAGGGAACTCAGAAGGCATTTAAATTCCCTAGAAGAACGACTATTGGAAAGCATGGTTTGGGAAAAGGGCTCTTCAATGTACAACTCGTTGATAGTAGCAAGACCAGCGCTTTCTGCAGAAATAAATCGTCTTGGCTTGTTAACTGAACCTATGCCATCCTTGGATGCCATTGCCATGCATATTGACATGTCGTGTGGGGTTTTACCTCCCATGCAGTCCTTGCTCAAGCACGAGAAACAAGGTAATGATTTATTTGACTTTTGCATTGTGCCAGATCACGAGAAAGATTGTTTCTTTAAAGTATTAGTCTAAGACTGAGTTTCCTTACAAGGTCCAGAAATGTAGTTTGTTTGGAGATTATGCTTATTTCATAGTTAAATATTGCTTCCAAGTGCTGTACTTGAAATAGTATTTCCAGGTCAAAATGGAGATATTCGTTCACCGAAAAGAGTGTGCATGGAATACCGGAGTGTATTAGTTGAGCGGAATCCCTTCACTTCTCCAGTGAAGGATCGCCTTTTGGGCCTGAACAATCTCAAACCAAAGCTTCCACCACCTATTTTGCAGTCTGCATTTGCCAGGTATTTGCCCCAAAAGCTCTAGACTCAGGAATATCTGTCTATTACTCTTTACCAATTGGCCTTCTTGTGTTCTAGTCACTTGTCCACTATATTATGTTCTACTTTTTTTCAGTCCTACAAGACCGAATCCAGGTGGTGGAGGGGAAACGTGTGCAGAAACAGCAGTCAATGTGTTCTTCAGCAAGGTATGTGATAAGACTAATGCTTGCGGAGATGGTGTTTGCCAATTCTCTTATAGTTGGGAACTTTTGAACTGCTATCTCTTCCTTGCTGTGCTGTGTTCCTGCATTTATGCTACATTGACTACCTGTTTTTTTCACCCTTGAGTACTAAATGCGAATTTTTTCTTTATTCTATTAGATTATCAAGTTAGCTGCTGTCAGAATTAATGGCATGGTTGAAAGGCTACAGCTTTCGCAGCAGATAAGAGAGTGTGTATACTGTCTTTTCCAGAAGATCCTTGGCCAGAGGACAACTCTGTTCTTCAACCGGCATATTGACCAAATTATCCTCTGCTGCTTTTATGGAGTTGCTAAGGTCTGCTACAAGCTGCTTGCTGATTTTGAAGCTGATTCTCTTCTACTCTTCGCAATTCTCTGATGTCCAGGTTTGTGTTGCAGATATCCCAGCTGAACCTGACATTCAAAGAAATCATTTTCAATTACAGAAAGCAACCTCAATGCAAACCACAAGTTTTTCGCAGTGTCTATGTTGATTGGACAGCTCCACGCCGCAACGGGGTATATCACTTTGTACTTTTCCTCTTGATTTGAGATCTATTGAACCTAAGCATTTGATTTGTTTTGAAACAGAAAAGTGGTCCCGATCATGTTGATATCATCACTTTTTACAATGAAATTTTTGTTCCTGCGGTAAAGCCTCTGCTAGTTGAGCTTGCCCCTGGTGGATCAGCACAAAGTAGTTCACATGGCCCAGAGGCCAGGAATAATTGTGATGGTTAGTGCTCTTAGTGGATGTATTTTTTTTTTACCAAGATTCCCTTCTGGCTCTGTTCGAGAAAAGAAAAGGAAGCAAATAAGCAAAAGAAACAAGCCTTTTCGTTTCATCTTATATGATATCGTTATAATTCTTAATGATATATTATGTCCAATTAGGTCCATGTCCAGCATCACCCAAACCATCTCCATTTCCAAGTCTCCCGGACATGTCCCCGAAGAAAGTATCCGCAGCACATAATGTTTATGTCTCTCCATTGCGATCATCTAAGGTATGAAGTTGCCCCAGTTCACTCCTTTCCCCCTTTCTGTCCATTTGTGACTTCTTGCTTTATAGAGAGATCCTGGAAACTTTACATTTTCTTCTGCTATCTGTTGCTTATTTGTGAAAACTTGGAGATTTAATGCAGATTCAAGCTAGAAAAGAAACTGGGAAATGTAACAAAGTTAATTTCTTAATGATCAATTTGTTCACCTTTATTTTGGTTTCCTGAAGTCTTTTCTTACTCACCTAAGTTCTACCCTCTGGCTTAGTAATGTTATATAACTTGCATGCGAAACTTTAGTTGTGTTCCTTTCTTTGGTCATTTCAATGTTATAAGATAGTGTTTGGCTAGTCCTGTTGTACTTTCTTAGTAAGTGCTGTTGTCTGACAATAACGGTTATTTTCTATTTGCTCAATCAAGCTACTCCTACAACTATTTGTAATGTTAGGAACTTGCATTTGCATCTCTCTCTAGTTCAGGTAATCTGGAGGGAAGTTTCCCCTTAGTGCATGTTATGCTGTAGGCTAATAACTGTGTTTTTACAAGTGTAAACTTGACTTTCACCCTTCACATCCTTTCAAACTATAGTCGCTGGACAATAACTTCAAAATTATTTCTATTGAGACCAGTTCATGACTTGGTGATGAATACAGAACTTGAGAAAAAAGATTCAAGGGTCCGTAGATTTCTATCTGATGGATTCATTTTGGGTGCTATCACATTGTTTGATACTATGAGCTGATAAATTTTACAGATGGATGCATTAATTTCACATAGCTCTAAAAGCTATTATGCTTGTGTGGGAGAAAGTACTCATGCTTACCAGAGCCCTTCAAAAGACCTGACTGCTATCAATAACCGCTTGAATGGGTAATTTCGAATTATATACCAACAATCCGCTGATATGCAGTAGTATTGATTCCATATGATATAAAATGATCTCCTTTGCAATTTTCAGAACTCGGAAGCTTAGAGGAACCCTCAATTTTGACGATGTTGATGTTGGCTTGGTAACCGACTCTGTAGTTGCTAACAGCCTTTATGTTCAGAATGGAAACTGCGCATCTTCATCACACATGCACTTGAAATCCGAGCAACCAGACTCATAAATTCACAGCTGTGTATTTCTCCGCTTTGTAGATATTTGCTTTTCTATTGCCCCCTTCATTTTTCTTTTTACTTGGCCAAGGTCATAGGCTAGATACAACCATGGGGTATGATATGAGCGGTGAGTTATTATATAATGGCCGCCACTAATCCCAGGTGCTATACATGTTACTCTTGACCCGAGAATATGTGATGGTGCTTCATCAGCTATGTAATAAAGTTGCATTTTGCCCTCCGCTATTGCTCACGTTCTAACGGTAATCTGAGTCCCTTCCCTTGAAATTGTATAAGTTGAGAGTGGTTGATGCACATGAGTTGCATGGGCAGGTTATACAAAGTGGCTTGCTTCATTCTTCCACTAGGTCCAATGCTGTGAACTCATTTGCTGGATTGGTGCACAGGTTGTCCTTTACCACTAGGTTAAAGGTCCAAAAGATGCTTTTAACTCCAGAAACTATGAATGAATCCTATGAGAGAGTTGCGGCTGAAATTTCAATTCGATGTGTTGTTGACTATAAAATCTGCATATCAATCCGGACAGCACATTGCAAAACCCACTTAAGAATTTTCAGATACCAAAGTCGAATTGAGAATGAGCAAAGTTATTTTAAGACTTAGATTTCTTTTATCATTAATTGGAAAGTATCTTGTGATTGTATTTGACGAAATATACATTTATAAATAAACGCATCATTTATTAGTTATGAAAAAATAGTATATTCATAATTTTATGATAGATTTCTATCATTCAATCCTGTTGTATGAAATTTTTTATTTCTAAAGTTGATAATTTTTTTAATTGATGGGGAAGGAAACAATTAATTCTATCATGTGTAATTCTCTTCCTTATATAATTGATATCAGGGTAAATAGTATAATTGATCCAAAAAGTTTGCATTTAGAATATTCTAGTCCTTCATTTCTTGACGTATATTCCTAGATTTTAGTTTTTGTTTAAATTTGGTTCCTTTGATCATTTCTCGATAAAAATGGAATGATTGTGACTTTTTAAAGGGTAAAAATAGTAAAATTAAGTTTGATTTATTTATTTTAGGTCTTTAAATTTGTAAAATTAGTTCCTTTTTAGATGAATTTTTTTTTTTTTTATATTTTTGTATGTTGAATATATTGTAATTATTTTATGTGAATAATAAAAATTTTGAACTCTTGTGAACATAATAATAGCATATTGCTTAATTTAAAATAGATAGTCTTTTTCACACTTTCAGAAGCTACAAGAAAAAATCAAAAGTTATGGATAATTTTTTAGACTTAGCTAATTTGAAAATATAATAAAATAATTTAGGTCAATAATTTGGGGCATGTTTGGAATTGATTTTGGCGAGTCGGGGGCGGAGTATGAGTTTTGTATCGGACCCACTTCTGCTTATATTTTATATATTTATTATTTGTATATAACACATTATTAATAAAAAAATTATAGTATTATATGTAAATTCTTAAACAATTTTGCTTATATCTAACACTACGTGAGAAATAAAAAAAATAAAAAATTAATTTATAAAAAAATTAATAATTTAGATGAATAGTATATTTTGTCTTATACAGTTCTTTTAGATAGATCATTATGTTAAGGTATTTAAATTTAAACTGATATTATTTATTAAAAAATAAAATATTAGTTGTTTTATTTTTTGTATTATATGATTCATTGTAGATCTTAAAATGGTAATACTTGATGAGAAAATTAATAATTTAGATGAATTTATACATTGGGTTATATAACTCATTGTAGATTGAAAATTATGTTAAGATACTTAAATCTAAATTGATATTATACATTAGAAAAATAAAATATTAGTTGAATGTATTTTTTGTATTATATAATTCATTGTAGATCGTACAGTGATATTATTTGATAAGAAAATTAATAAAAAGATGTATTCGCTCCATTGCCATTTGTAGATTTTAAAACTGGCCGTTAAATATGCTTAAACCTCTACATCTTAGTTGTCTTAAAGTTCATACAAGTTCGATTATACAATATAGAGATGTTAGTTGAAAAATAAGTCTAGGCTAGGAGATCTTATTCCCATCCCAAATCCTGTTGCAATGTCCATCGCAAATTAATTCAAACTTTTTTGGGGTTCCCCCCAAAAGAACTTTTGATTTGCGATGGGCTTTAGGACTATTTTGCTACGGGCATTTGGATTTTTAATTTTCCACTAATATTTTTGTATTCCGCCAAAAACTAATTACAATATGGGGGTTGGGATAGAATTTTTCGATAGGCTATGCGCTGCGAAACAGCCATTAGATTTGCGACAGTCATGGGAATTTGCATCAGTACTGACAGAAATTATAAATTTGTCCATCTCTCGCGACGGGATTACTAATGGGCAAGGAACTATCAAAGAAGATGTTGGACTTGCCATAAAAAAAGTTGTATTTTCATTGCAAATATTATTCCAAAATTGTGACACCGCAAAATTATTGCACTGGGGTCTTTTGATGGGAGTTGATGAACTGACTTTGTGACAGTATTTGCAAGGATAGATTCGTTGAAAATTTGGGTTTTTTTTATTTTTTTATTTTTGAGTAGACACTTGTTGCATTCGAAATTTGTCCAAAAATCTGTTGCAAAATTGAGATGGAATATGCCCGTGGCATAAAATATATATTTTTTATATTAATATCATAAAGGTATTAGGATAATTCAATTAATCTTTACATAAAAATCACATTAGTATATTATTGTTATATATCCTGTAAAAATATATGTTTTAAATTATAAACATGACATATGCGTCAATCACCACTTACAAACATCATAACACACCTCTAACATTACAGAACCCTTTGAGAACAATTAAAATCTTACAAATGAAACACAGATAGCGTCACCCCTTAATTTAGACTCGAGTGGGTTAAGAACCCTTTTCTTCATCAGGAAGTAATCAGAACCATCCAAAGTCGGAGAAACTGTTTCCTGCATTGTTCATCGAGTCGTCGAACCCCAAATAAGCCTCGGCTACATCATACGGAGCTGTTGCATCCATGCCCAGTTGCTGTTCCGACAATTCAAGATGCCTCATGTCATTCAGAACTTCATTTCCAATTTCCGACAGCACCGGCAGCTCCCCAGAGTAGCAGCTGCTTGTGATGTCCGGTGGCAATGGTGGCAGCTCATGGGCGGAGTCAGGGGGTGTTGTCTGATACTGGTATTCACTATTATCCACCTGGTACATACTCATGATGTTAGCATTTGTGTTGTTCTGATTCCAGGCATCCCCCGTCAGCTGAAACCCTGGAAATTGGCTCGTGTTGAGCTCATTCTGCCCGAAGAGAAACAGCTGATGGTCTGTTGGATTATGATCAGAATGCTGGGAATCAGCTAATAGCATCAAGAAGTCGTGGTTGGTTTCGTCAGGAGAGATGATGGAAGTGACGGATGAACCAGGAGGCATGTCCGAGTACACGAAGTTGGTGCGCGTCCTGGAGCCACGCATGGAGCGTGCAGCCCTGTCGTAGGCCAATGCCGCCTCCTCCGCTGTGTCGAAAGTGCCCAACCAGTGCCTTTCTTTCGTCAACGGGTCTCTTATCTCAGCCGCGTACCTGCCCCACGGCCGTCTTCTCACGCCAAGAAACCTGTTTGTTGATGATTCTTGCTGGTTTTGCTGCTGATTCCCCTTCCGTTTGCTCTTGGAAGGTGAAGGATCATTTGCTCCTGACTTGTTCATGCTATCCGTTTAGATCGATATTACAAGACGTAAAGACAGATACTGGCAGTTCCACCAAATGTGAGGGTTCCTGACGATAAACAGTTTAAGAAAGAAGGATTAGAATTTGGTTGTTAGTTGATGAGTCCTGGAAGTTGCATTTGGTGTGTTTAAATAAGGGTTTCTGCTCAGTTTTTTAAACAGATTGATGAATACATTAATATAAAGAAGAAGTGGAACATGGGCCTGGTAATTAAGCATGCCCTATACTAATTGGGTTAATCATTAAATGCATCATTATTAGCTATTAATTTCTCAATCTGTTTAGATTAAACATTATTCCTCCTACTGTGTTAGATGAATTATGAATATGAATGTGAACAGTTTCTCAAAGTTTTAACGTGCTGCAATTATCCTACATACACATATGTGTGTTCATTTGTTGTGTCTTCACCAGATTTAGTATATATAATTTGATATTTACTTATACTAAAAAAAAATGCAAGCAGGTTCAAGAAATATAATTTATAACATAAAATTTTAATTAAGAAAACTGGAATAAAAATATTATTTTATTTTTAACTATATATATGATTGTGCCATAAATAATATAACCAGATTTAGTATATATAATTTGATATTTACTTATACTAAAAAAAAATGCAAGCAGGTTCAAGAAATATAATTTATAACATAAAATTTTAATTAAGAAAACTGGAATAAAAATATTATTTTATTTTTAACTATATATATGATTGTGCCATTGTAGAAATAATATATCATTTTTAATTATGAGAGTAAGTCAGAATATTTTTGGACATAAAATTATTTTATTATTGTAATATATAGGAATCTTATAGATTGAATCAAGTCCAACACACGGTGCTTCTGACCAGTCATTAAGAAAACTACGATTTTTTCTCATGACTAATTATAACTATCATAGTGAGAAGGAAAAAAGACTATGATACTTTAATATTAATTAACCACAACTTAATAACAGTTATTAGTTGTTATTTTTGTATATAGGACTAAAATATTAGCCATATTAGAAAATACATCACATAGTTTTACCATAGCTAAAATTATAATTCTTTTTGATTAACCGCAATCGAAACTGATTATTCGATCATATTAATTTTGTTTACCATAATTTTTTAATCGTACATAGTAATCTATATATATAATGTAGGAATTAATTCATTCTTTTGGTAATGAATTGAGAAAAAAAGAGTTTATAGTCACGTTGAAAATGTATTGTTGCCCTAATTATCCGTCCCGTTCATTTATCTCGTACAAAAAAGATAAATTATATTGATGTCTCTTGAGATTAGATCAGTTATACAAACACTAGTTGTCCTTTGCAAAATTATAAGTATGTTCTTTGCGATTGTAGTTATAATTACAAGTACATCTCCTATTTAGTTGGCAAAATTATAACAAACATCCACTAAGGCTTAAATGCATTATTGGTCCTTTAACTTAAGACATTTGGCATTTTCGTCATTCAGTTTTTTGGGGTATTATTTTACTCCTCCATGTTTTTAATTTCAAGATTTCATCTTTTTTGTCGTCGGGGTCCATCTTTCTCTTTGGAAAAATGCATGTGTATCTCACGTGAACTTTTAAAAATTGGCTACTGTTTCTAGTGGCTTATTTTTTTTATGCATTTTTGTCCTTTAATTTTTTTGAGTAGCATTTTATATCTACATATATATTTTAATATTTGCGATTTCAATTTTATTTTTGTCAGAGTTCACTATTCTCGCTGGTGGAGGTGAACGAAAAATAATATTCTTGTTTTGTAATTTAGGATCTTTCTACTTTTGGTTCAATTGGTTATGAGATTCTCATTTTTAGACCCATAATACATTTTCGTTAATTAGATATTTAACAAAAAAGACCACGCGATTGTTAAGTGCATGGAATCAAATGTGCCACCTTTGAAAATTATGGGACTAACAGTGAATATTCTATAATCACTGGAACCAAAAGAGTAAAGTACCTCATTGCTACGTACTATGCGGGTGACATCTTCGGTTAAAATATCCAACGGAAGGTCTATGGAGCTAAAAATGCTACATTTAGATCTATGGAAACAAAATTAATAATTCCGTTACCAATGGTACTAAGAATGAAAAAGCCTTAAGCTACAAATGAAAAGTGTTATTTTCCCTCTTTATGACCTAGATTACGGATAAAAAAAATGTATTTAATCCCATCTTCTAAGGTACATTACCTTAAGAAGTGTACCTATAATCATATAAATAAGAGAGGACATTGGTGTAATTAGACATAATTTAAGAAAGTAATGATACAATTAAGATATTGCTTATGTAGATTTGTGCTATCAAATCTTTGGGCTCTCAGTCTGGGGGAAAAGAATACATAACAAATCTTGGCATGTGGATTTAAGAAAAAAGAAATCTAAGACTAATGATAAGACGTACTGGAAAGATGGAGGGGCATAGTTTGATTAGAAGTAATGTCCCACAGAGGCATGCATCCTTTCCTGAGATTACACTACTTTTTTCACGTCACTGCAACTCATGATTGCGTAATTCTTTGTATGTGATTCAATCATGATTTGTGTGATTGTAGGGAGGAGATGGCCTAAATCCAAGCTGCAGAATTAATGAAATAGGTATAAAATCGCAGAAAATTAATTAAAAATGTCAAGAAGGTAGCTTAATATTTTAAAAGAGAAGCATTCAATCCTTGTTGTAGTCTCCAATCGCGTGATTTATAATGAATTTTTGTGTTTTCAATATTCAACTACCACTTAATTTTAGCATCAACATACAAAAGAATGAGGTGTGTTGAGATGAAAAGAGTATAAAAACTAAGTGCTACTTCAATATTTGTACTCTTAATGAGGGCCAAATTTACAATATATTGTTAGATTTGGTGACTGTTAAGCAAATTGTTGGCCATTGTAGAAAAGTATTCATTATCTGGAATAATGCAATTGAAATACATAAAAATATTTTATAGTTGAGATTAATATATGTTCATAATTTGCAATAAATTTATGTATTTATAAATATTAGTATTACATTGACGTAATTATCATCTTACATTGTTGAACAACATGGATTAATCGGGCCTTCAAAATTCTGATCAAACTTACAGAAAAATACATTTGGTAAAGTTTTAGACTTATTGAATATACGGATGTCGAGATATGGAACTCGAAACATAAAAATAATTATTCAAATTGGTGTATTATTGAATCAGGCCATGTGATTTTAAATCATACCGTCTGATATGATCTAATGGATACAGTCTTATATATAATTAAATTTGGTATGAATCGGGTGTCAGAATTTTAAGATATTGTAATTGTTGATTAAACTTTTTTTTATCTCAGTATATATATAATTAAAATAATTAAAATTGTTCAACCATCACTATTATTATTATTATCATTATTTTTAGATTAATTCATAGGAATCACTAAATTTTGACATAAATTTATAAGTAATAAAATAGATTGCACAATGTATAGTATGTATCTTGATATAAGTATAAAACTCGAAAATAGATAAAAAAAATCATAAGTGAATTTACTTATCAATTTAAAAAAAGTATAATAGAATACAATTATATATTAAAATATAACATAAAGTTTATATGTGTCATATTAAATAATAATTTTTAGTTATAAAAAATATTATAATTTATTAAGTTGTTGATTAAATTTATTTTTATATAAAGATTAAATGTATAAATAAAAATATCACAATCTATGATTATCCAAAATAAAATATATGATATTGATTAATAATTATAATATATGGCCAATTTTGAATATAAAATTGATAAAGTATTAAATATGAAGTTAAATATATAAAAAAATAGAAAAAGCTCGCGAGCCAGTGAACATCGCGTCGCGAGCCAGTGAACAGAGAGAATTGAGCTTGAACTCGAATTTTTTGAGATCGAATCGAGCCAGCTCGACTCGTTTGCCAGCCCTAGTTGCATTGTGGAAGCGTTGAATCAGCAGAAGTTAAAAGTATAATGCTTCAAATGCGTGGTTTGACGGTAGAGTTCTGGACGGGCATGTTTTTATTCGTAAGAAATTACGAGATGATCTATTGGTGCCCACGATCGTCTTTTCGAGGAAAATGAAAAATGCACTTGAGGACCAAAATTGAAAAAAAATTCAATTTATGCGATGCAATATGAGAAAATCATAATAAATAGGACTAAATTAAAAAAAAAATCCTAATATATGAGACAAAAATGCAATTTCCCGTATACTAAGATATTTTTGGATTGAATTTCACAGATTTCTCAAATAATTCAACATTTAGCCGATCTGATGTTAATTTGTTTAGGTTGGTTAGAACTCTTTCTTTTAATACCCCGGCGCTCTGGCAATGGTCGTTGTCCTCCAAACCAGAAATAGAAAGGTCGAGGACGAAGGAGTCGTCCAAAGGTGAGGAGAGCGTACCTGGAGCTGTGCCCTCCTTTGCAGGGTGTCACCGTCACTGGCAATTTAGCAAAAAAAAAAAAAATAATAATAATAATAATTAAGTTTGCTTAATTAATTTAATTAAAAGTATTTTTTTAAAAAAAAGAAAAAAAATAAAATTTTAAAGAAAATTGATTTTTTAAAAAAACTTAAGAAAATAATATTCCCTCCAAACTGTAAATAGAGTTAATATCATAAGTTCAGTCCCTGGATTACCTTAAAATACCTGACAGAAGATAAAGTTTCTTCTAATTAATCACAAAGCTCCAAAATAAGGTGCACTTATCTTTAATTATTCTCTCGTATTTGTATACTAATTATATAACCTTGTCCTCATCATTTAATACAAAAAGCCACAGAACATCATGTTATTATCTGCAACGACCACAAAATTCATTTATATCTATACTTAGAAAAAGTAGTTGATTACTATAAGTTGATGGCATTACATGGAACAAATTAAGAAAAGAAAACAAGAAGATATTCAGAAAGACACACATGGAGGATGGATCCTAAATCCAACAAACCAACACAAATTCCCCGACATACGCATCTCCTTAACTTAAACTAATCAATGTCTGGAAAATAAACCCTTTTTTTCATCTGGGAAATCGAAAATCTAAATCATGATCAGAACCATCCGAAGCCGGAGAAACTGTTCCTGCCGCTGTTCATGGAGTCGTCGTACCCCATGTAAGCCTCGCCCACGTCGTATCCATGACCTGCATCCATGCTCAGCCGCGGCTCCGACAGTTCAAGGTACCTCATGTCATTCAGAACTCCGTGTCCCAATTCGGATAGCACCGGTGGCTCCCCGGAGTAGCAGCTGCTTGTGATGTCCGGTGGCAACGGCGGCAGATCATGGGAGGCGGAAACGCCGTCACTGGGTGTTGGGCGATATTCGTATTCACTAGTACTCACCTGCTGCTCGTACATACTGATGTTAGCATTTGTGTTGCTGTTCTTCCAGGCGTCCCCAGTCAGCTGGAAGCCCGGATACGGGCTGGTGTTGAGCTCGCTCTGCCCGAAGAAAAACAGCTGCTGCTCTGCTGTACTGTGATCGGAATGCTGAGAGTCAGCGAAGAGCATCGAGAAATCGTGGCGGGTTTCGTCAGGTGAGATGATGGAAGTGACGGATGAACCAGGAGGCATGTCGGAGTAGACGAAGTTGGTGCGCGCCCTGGAGCCACGCATGGAGCGTGCCGCCCTGTCGTAGGCCAATGCCGCCTCCTCCGCAGTGTCGAAAGTGCCCAACCAGTGCCTTTCTTTGGTCGACGGGTCTCTTATCTCAGCCGCGTATCTGCCCCACGGCCGCCGTCTCACACCAAGAAACCTGTTTGTTGATGATTCTTGCTGGTTTTGCTGTTGCTGCTGACTCCCTTTTCGTTTGCTCTTGGAAGGCGAAGCAGCGCTGGCGCCTGATGACTTGTTCATGCTATCCATTTATGGGGTATATAGACAGGTAGATTAGATAGCCCTGACAAAGATACTGTTAAAGTGAGATTTCCTGACAATGAACAGAGTAAGAAAGAAAGACCAGAAAGAGGCAGAGAGAGAGACTGATCAATTTCAGTTGTTTGTTGTTATGAATTCTGGCAGTTGCATTCGGAGCTGTTTAAATAAGGAGTTCTTTCTCTTTGCCTTAGTTTTTATTTTTTTATTCCTTTCTCTTTTAGCTTTAATTATGAATAAAGAAATAGAAGGGATTGATGAATATATAAAAGGAGTAGTGGAACATGGACCTCCAAAAGGTCATCTAGAGACAGGGTCTAAACTAATTGGATTGATCATCACATGCATCATTATTAGGCATATGCATCTCTGAATCCAATGACATTATGGTAATTAGTGTTTGTATCCAGAAATCAAATATTATTCCCTCCAATTATTAGATGAATGAATGAAAAGTTTTGCAAGTTTCAACGTGCCCGAATTATGAAATGCAATATGTATATGGGACTCTCAAGAATTGCTTGTTTATGCCGATTTCTTTTTTATATTTTAATTCTTGATGTATTTTCTATTCTGATTAACTTATATAAAACCTTTTCTAAGTTATATAATAAAAGAGGAGCAATATTTATACACATGATATGTATATATTAGATCCAGATTGTTATTTATGTATAACCTATTGGATTGAACATCCTACGTACAAAGTTACGTAAAAGAAAATAGCCAAACCACCTCCTAAACTTTTAATAAAATGCAGCATGATTCCCTAATGCATGAGGTAGTGATCAGCTTCGTTTTCAAATATTCAGGGTTGCATTGTTGATTTTTATTTTTTAGGAAGATCTTCTGACAATTATGTGAAGATTCTGGTCTCTGAGTAATTTTTTATGAGAAAATTGCACGTTTGGTCCTATGACTATATAGAGTTGTGGCAATTTTATTTTTTTGGGATTTAATTTGACAATGAAACTCCTACGATATGAAAAAATTTGACACATGAAGGACAAATTCCATAGAAAATTGCAAATATGTTGGAATTTGACATATGTCTCTCACGTGAACCCCATATTCTGGCCAAATTGCAACTTCCAGCGAATTTTGTTCTTAACATACCATTTTTTTTTAAAAAAATATATAGGGTTTAATTGCCAAATTCAATTTCAACTTAACTAAGACTACCACTACCTTATAATTACGAGACTAAAAATTATAATTCCCTAATTTTTGATACTATGGTAACAATTTTCAGCATTTACTTATTTGAATTAGTAACTATATATTATGATAAAGATGTTCTAATATACTCGTATTTAGGTAAGTTTTTCAACAAAATCAATTTTGAAAAATTAACTAAGACATTTCACAATAATGAAGGACTACTGAATCAATTATATATATATAATAAATGTATCATACTTTCTTCATGGTTGATTTGGTTTAGTCTAACCTAATTTCAACAAAAAAATTTCCCAAAATAGAATAAGTTGTTGTTGTTCCCAGTCTTTTAGAGTAATTTGATTGGATGTTTGATGGGGATTAAGAGAATTGCCATAAAAAGACCCGGATCAACGACCCGATCTAGAAGACCCGCCGATGGAGACCGTCGATCTAAATAACATCACCTGAGCTAGGATGACGACATGTGGTATAATGCAAGTGGACCTTCCAAGCAGGCAAGTAGACTCACCCAGATATTATAAGTACCCTACATTTATAATAAGACATTTATTACACTGATAACCCACATTAGATCGCTTGAGACCGCATTTAGATCGCTTATTCTATCTCGAATACTGCATTGACTTAGGCATTGGAGGGTCTTAGTTGGAGATCCCCCAACAAGCCTAATAGTGCTCTTTTTCTCAAGTTTTAAATTTTTCCAAAGACGTGAGATAATTTGCTAACTGCGATCTGAATCAGATATAATTAATGAAAAAGCAATCGTGTGATGCCCTGCAAATGATCTTTCTTGGCATGTGAATCTTAAACAAACTTAGTTTTGGAACTAATCATAAGCCGTACTGGAAAGAATTGAGTATCATATGCAGTTTGATGAGAAGTAGTGTCCCAAAATCAGGACTAAAATCATCTGTTGTGATATACAACTTTTTGCACGTCTAAAGAAGACTATGTATAACTCATGATTGCTCAATTCTATGTATGTGATTCAATCATGATTTCAATCGGATTGCTTGCAATCATTGGGCTCACTGCTCTAATCATTCTTGTATGAGGTTTCCATACTTGCAACCATCACGGCCATTTTGGTTATCATCATAATGGTGTTATTGAAATCGCCAAGAGCTTAGCAGCAACATCAAGTTGTTATATCAACGTTCCGTAATGTTAGATTTAATTATATAAATATTTTTTATTTTTTTATAAAATTATAATTATATTTTTGAAGAATGTTAGTGTAATGTATCTTAAAAAGATATTTATGTAGAATTTCATCACTGAATAAAGAGTGTACACTTGTAATTCTAATTACAACTTCAAGAATTTATACTTATAGTTGTACAAAGAATAGGAGGTGTTTGTATAATTAGTCTTAACCTCAAAGAGTATCAATGTAATTCACTCTTGTTATAACAATATATGAAAGCAACTTTTTGTAATGAAATCGACGTCGACTGGCTCAATCAGTAAAAACGGGCTACTTGCAGTCAGCTGCTGGCTGTGGGGTTTGAACTTTAATTTTCTATCAATGTGAGGATTTTATTAATAGATACATTAAAATAACGTTGTAAGCAACCTGTGTTTTTAGAGGTGTGTAAATCCTAAATGATAATTGAGGTGGATACCATCCACATTTTTTATAACTAAAAAAGTTTTGTGATAAATGATATGATGAGCAAAGGGTTGATAAAAACACTACTGAAAAAATGGAGAAAATACCAGCATCCCAAGTCCTGAACATTTTACATCCAACAAGAGTCACTGGAAAGGCAACATGTGTAAAGGTAAAATGTTAGGTTATTTCAAGAAAGCATGTTCCGAGGAAAAAGACTCCAAAATAGAAAGAATTTTGTAATGAGAGCAGGAAAGAGCAAAACTGGGGCCTTTGTTTAATAGTGGGAAAATTATGGGCAATATGATAATCTCAGCCATGTGCATCCAATTTAAGCCAAATTAAACTCATTATTTCAAATCCCATGTTCCTCAACTTTTTCCCTAATCCAAATACATGGTATATTGGCTTTACTTTTTCTTGTTTTTCTCAGTGTTTGTAAGGTTGATTTCATGAGAATATTCAAATTCTTGGAAGTGTTGGGAAGGAAGCATCAATACTTGTCGGATCATACGACAAAGCTACTTATTGTGAGGTTGTTTTCTTCTTTCTATGTAAGGATTGTGTCAGTGGGTAATTTATAATTATCTTTGTAAAACAACCTATGATCATAAAAACATGTCCTAACTCATGTTGATGATCGAAGATGAAGCCACCAGAACCCTATTTTAATAAAAACAAGCTTAACCTTGGATTTTCATTGATATCTAAACCAAAGCATAAAACAAGAGAAATGAAAAAGGTTAATTGGGTTCCATGTGAGGGGGGCACCTATCCCTTGTCTTTTAGTCCAAAAAAAATATTTTTTTTGTACTACCTAACATATAGCCCATGTCACACACAACACTTTACATGGGTAATTAAGTATGGTTTTGGATCAAGTATTCACACTAACTACTATTTGTGGGACAGGGAATTCAAGAAACTAAATGGGAGAACATTTATGTGGTTGAATTGAACAAGGACAAAAAAATTTTAAGAGCATTTTATGAATTAAAGAAATTTTGTAGTTTGCTAATTCAATAATTGACATAGATTCTTTAAGAGGGAAAATGTTTTCATTATTGATAGAATAAGTTTTATACTTGTCACGTGATTGATTGACGTTTCAAGAATTTTTTTTATTTGTAATTAGTAATAAAAGTTGAGAAATTGTATGTGGCCAATGAGATCTTGCATCACTGATAAAGGCTGACGTGCCAGTACTCTTCACTTAGTAGATTTGAATTTGAATTGTACGATGTAGGTGTTTGCATTTATATTAAAATTTGAACCCAAGATCTTTAAAAAGAGATTTTGGAACCCAAATTGCTCGGTTGTCCCCTAGGGAACAAACAACATATTATATGGTTAATTGCATTTACCTCATGTGAAAAATATTAATAAACCGAACGAAACCCAAAATTTTATAAAAAGAAGCTCACTGTCTCCCACATCAGAAGTACATTGCTCTTTTCGTAAAAGCTCAGTGGGGACGTATTGTATTTTCATTAGGAGGGTTTTTTGCCTATTACAATAAAAGTCTATTACGTTTAACGTGTCTGTGATATAACTGTTCGTTTCTTTAAACAAACCAAAAAACAAAAAAAGAAAAAAGAAATTGTGGTGGGGGACTAGGAAGGACAAAGAATCCTCTTCAGGTAGGTCTTATCTTTATTGATTCTTGATTTTGAGGTCTAGGCATCACTCAGCAACACACATTGATCAGTCAAAGCAATCAAGTTGAGAAGTATTAGATTATTGTGGTCAGCCTAAAAATATTTACCAGCATGTGGTCTCAAAAAGTGAAAATTTCCTGCCCAAAAATGCTCAAAGAGGTTTCTTTATGTATAAATATTTGTTTTTTTTTCCCCTTTTTATGTCATTTATAAATATGGAAACATGTTGCACATATACATCCCCAAATTTGGGGGGAAATGTTTGATTGCTTCCTACCCGAATCAGTCAATCTTGAAATTTTCATTCAAAGTCTGTGAACAAACAGGAAAGCACCCAAATTTCTTGGCTCATTGTTTAATGTTCAATAATTCTATTTTGTGAAATATTAATTAAGTCCAAAAAAATACACAATTTTTACTTGATTATCTACCCAAATAGACGGCATAATTTTTTTTTTAAAATCATCATTCAATTATCTGTATATATATCTATTCTTTTATAATTATTAAAAAAAATGATAATTAATTAGCCCTATATTTCAATGGAATTTAGAGTAATTAATTTGTTGATCAGAGTTTGGCATTACCAAGGCATTCAAAAGTAGTTTGAGATGAATTAAGTAATTGATTTTTTAAAGTATTAAAATCTAATTCGAGCTCATAAATCTGTAATTTGACTGGTTTGGTAGTCCTCAGATTTTCAAAAATAAGCATGTGCTGGCAAAAGTCGAATACAACCATTAACTGGGAAGATGCACCTAATTAGTAGCATCAATAGACCCTTTTGCCGGATTGACCATCCTCTCTTCAATCATAAGCTACTCTACCCAATCTTTGTCCATTATTTTAACGCATAATTACATCGTTCTCTCTTAAGATTTAATCTAATTATATATAATTTTTTATTATTTATAGAATTATATTTAATATTTATTTGATTTGTTTTCGTTCAACAAATAAATTCTTTTTTTAGTTAATTTTTTTTTAATTTCTTGATATTTAACAAAAATCTGGACGAATATTCATATTTGTCCTCAATTCACTTATTTTTTGTTTATTGTAGGTCAAATAAACTATTTTACAACCATACTATCCTTATATATCTTCTCACGTTGAGGCATGTGATGAGGTATATTTAAACCATTGTTACTGTAGTTTAGTCAAATAGATTTGTTTGATAATAAGCCAATCCAGGGTAAATATCGATTTTCATTCGGTTTTTTCGTTCATATTAATAAATTCGATAAATTTTGACTAATAAAATGACTTATTTATTAGACGAAAGCAAATTTCAAAGATACTGGATGTATTTTTTCAACTCAATAGGAATTTATATGTAATCATGCAAAACTCAGAGGTGGACTATGTAATTATTCCTTTAATTATGTAGATTAGTTTGTGTATGAGGTGTTGTGTGGTTACCTAAAGGTTTTGAATTTACTTAAATAATCCTATTTCTTTATTAATTTTAAAATAAGTCAAAATTCGTGCCTGATTTCAACTCAAGTAAATATAGATTCATGATGGTCACCCAAACGTCTTTGAATCAATGGTTTATTTACAATCATATAGATCAAAAATATTCATAAAATTTCCAACTTTTTACTTAAACATATTCCAACTTTTTTCTCACAACCCCTCTTTTACATTGTACGTAATGATGTAGTAGATCTTATACATAGGTCTACTAACCACTTTTACTACGTACATATTAAAAATATGTGCTTGACTGGTATCAATAATGTCTTAGTCTAATAGTTTAGAAGGTTAAGATCCATGAACAAGTTCGAAATTATGAGTTCGGGTCCCATCAAATATGTTTTTATATGATTGTATTGATGTTTTGATTGAATAAAAGTTTATATAATTTATTTATTATTTTTAATATATTGATGTATTAGTTGAATTTCGACGACTATCACCTTAGGTAGGGTCTGAAAATTGGCATCTCCAAAGATGCGTAGAAGCAAAAAGAAGAATTGGGAAAGTGGGCCAAAGAAATTAAGGGGGAAAAGGAGAGTGTTAAAAGGCGTGAGAGTCCTACTAAAAACGTGGGTACGGCCTTTTTATCTTTTGATGCCTAAACCCAAAAGCGTGTTGCAGCGATCAAATGACACATTTGACTATGCTTACATTTCCCTCCTCCCGAAAAAGACTCTTTAGACCATAAAAAAGAAAATGCGACTCTTAAGTAAATGGTGGTGCACGTGAGGCGAAGCCTATAATAGGCTCTATGTTAGCTTTGGCTCATGTCTAGTGGATAAGCCCCTTTTAATTATAAAATATTAATAATAATAACTCCTTTTTTAATACTAACATAAAATTCATACTATATACCAAATTCTAAGTTTAATAAATATTTTATTATATAAATAAACATTTATAATGACTGGAAGCGTAAATTTAAATTTTATGTTTCTAATTATTTCTAAATTTTAGTTTTATTTTCCTTTTTTGGGCGAGGATCAAAATTGATTTATCAACTTTTGATAAATATTTAGTATTTTAATTAAAAAAATTCATAAAAAGTGGGAATCATAAAATTAAATTTTATGTTTCTAATTCTTTCCAAGTTTTACTTTTCTTTTTCTTAATTGAGGATTAAAATTGATTTTTCAAGCTCTTGCTCAAACTCGAACTTGTGATTTATTTTTCACAATAAAAAAATGCCACTATTAGGCCACTTAATCGCCCCTAGTCCAATTAAAAGCGAGGAAAGAAACATTTGAACCATAGGAAACATGCTGTTATTGACTATAATCTATACTAATATATATAAGAAAAGGTATTTTTTTTTTCTCATAAATGGTTGTTATGATACCGCAATATTAATTTTATTGTTATGCCAATAACTTTCTTTTTTTTTTTTTTTTAGAAATATGCTGTGTTGGTTTATATATATTATTTCTTATTCATAATATATTTTAAAATATAAAATATTATTTAATGTATGCACACGGTCAGAGACGGTATACCACAATGACTAGTTTAATAAAGGAATTACTGGTTAGTATTCCATACCATGGTACAGAAAAAAATATATTTTTTTTAAAATAAAATAATAAATTATTCAAATTTAAATATGAAAATAGATAAATAATTAATAATCTAACATTTAAATTAAACTAATTAATAATCGATGCAAGCCAAAATCGTTCGTCAATGAAGTCTTTGGATTCGAAGCCTATGGACTGAATCTTTGCAAACCTAAGAAAGAGGACCTACAAAAAAACTGTTAGCACAACAATAATCAAGTTAGTAGACAGTTGTAGAGAAATAAACTCAAGAAAAAATATTATTAATAGCAATGGATGCTTAAGAGATGAGAGAGTAATATTGCTTCTAAAAGTGTTTAAATAGTGAACTTGTATGTGTGCTTATGCCAGGAAACGCTACCCTTAATCGAAGGGGGGGAGGTCGGCTTTTATATTCTTAGTTCTCCCTCAATGACGAGACGTGTCTCCTTAGGACTTGGGTCAATGGTTGTTGTCAATAAGGCTCCCCCAAATCTGAAGGCGGTTGGCGAAAGCCTTCAAGAAGTCAAGTTGAATGAGGAGACCTGAGCTAGGTTCATGTCTCCTAGAGGATAAGGTCCGCATCCTAATGAGGTGTTGGGAAGTGAGTATGATTTTCTTTGTGCCTTAAGGTTGAGGTGGCGATTACATGACCCTCTTGTTCGTGCTGTACTAATAGCCTTCTAACACATGTGGGGTGTGGGGTAGGGGCGATACATCTGGCAGACATGCGAGTTTAAGGGACTTATCTCTTGATGGGCCAACGGGTCTTTGGTTGGAGCCCAACCTTTTTTGTATTCTATAAGCCAATTACGAGTTGGAGGCTATTTCCTTTTGGACTCCATTCACACAGTGGCCTTTGTATAAAATTGGGCCTTTACATGGACCAAATGCATTTTTTGGGACATCAATAAAGATAAAAATAAATTGAATATAATGACAAATTAAAATTATTTCATTAATTAAATTTATCTAAATAAATGAGTGAATCTTTTGGTTAGACACAACCAATGTTACTCACACATAAAAATATAAATGTGAAAATTATTTTTAAGTATTATTTGACATCAAAGTACCATTCAAGTAGTTTTACTAACTAATGTATCAAAAAAAATAGTGAATTTTCTGGATGAATAAATAATCATACGCATATCTAACTTTAAATAAATATAAAAATTATTTTCTTCAGCGACAATGAAATTTAAAGAAGCTATTTGTGTGCATATATGAGATTTATTTGGAGAACCTCTGTCTTTCTGTTTTATTATATTAGTCATTGTGGTCATCATACCTATGTATATATATAATAAGTAACTTTTTATGTTTTAAAATATATAATAAAATAAGAATAAAATATATACACCAACATATTATATTTTTTAAGAAAAGAAAGAAAAAAAAAACTCAAAGTATCACCAACATAATAAAAGAATTTGTACGTTGGTGTTAAAACAGTGTGGAGCCAATTTTGTAAAAAGGCAAAAAGTAGTAATTGTGGTTAAGTTTTAAAATTACTAATTAAATGTATAATTATTATATTTAAAAATTGGTGTGGATACAAGTTTATTTACTGTGTATAAATAATAAATAAAAAATATTTAAATATGAGATACCTTGATTGAAAGGAAATTGATTTTTTTTTGAAAAAAAATAATTATTATCAAAAGATAAGTGCAAATATTAACAAAAATACTATTTTTTTTAACAAACAGGTATAAAACAGTCTTTTTAATTAAGTTTATTTTTAAATTATTTTTTTCATACACTATCCAATTTATCTTTAATCTATTTTTATATTATTTTACAAATATTATTCATTTTTTAATTCTATTACAACTTTCAATTTTTTCTATGTCCGAAACAAAAATTTTCAACGCCCCTAAATGTTTGATGTGAGGTCACCAAGTGTCCTGGGCCGCTCCTGAATAAACATGGGCCACTGTGTCTTGGGTTGATTGGCGGTCCAATTACCAATCGGGCTTGGCCTTATTTCAGAAAATTATCGTCTAAATTTTTATTATTTCTTCAACTGAAATAAGTAAAATGTCAAAAAACCAAATATAAATACATTAAATTGCAAAATCTAATTACTAAAAATAAAGCTTATTAGCCTTACGGAATATGATGAGTAAAAAAAAAAAAAAAGAGTAAAATATATGAAAAGCGAATTCTATTACTTGAAGAAAATGAAACATTCTTTTGAGAAACGCGACACCAATCTGTCCCGGCAAACTAGTCTTGCAAGAGGAATAGAAGGAACGATGATCAGCATCCAACATGCCACAGCATTCCACTCTCCTCGCAGCAAGTACTCAATCAAGTCTGCCACCTTTAGGCCTTGCATCTGGGGTTTCGCCGGCGTAATGAGACGAAAGCTGTCTGGCCGTGGAGGTTAGTTCGCTCCACTGAGCTCCTGCTTTGACGATGGAACCAGCCTCCAACAAATCATGCCATGTAAATGAAACGTTATGTTTGATTTTTGCTTCTAGAAATTGATCGTGCATGGAAAGTATTTTGTTTTGGGAAAGTTATTGTCCAGGCCGAGGTTTGGCCGAATCAGATCAATTACAAAGCAAGTGCATATTTAATTGGTTATTTTTTTTTAATTGTGCACCAATCAAATGGTAGCATCTTTTCTTTCTATCCCAACGGGATGCCAGATTCTATCATGAATGCTGCTGCAGATTTCCTGCTTATTCCTTCCCACAGTATACGGCAGACAGTGATAAGTTTCTTGTGAGATGGAGCTAGTTGAATTCCCAAAATATTAGCTAGCTCCACTCGATGCTCAATCAGTGTGTTCTTGCTGACAAATATGGATGATTTTTGTGTGTGTATCAATTGACTAGAGGATCTGCCATAACTATGAAGTATCTTGTTGATGCAATGCATATTTTCCACCTTCGCCTTACAAAAAATGAAGGTATCGTCAACAAATAACAAATGCGACACTTTCAATGCATTACTTGCCTCGAATAACACCTCTATTTAATAAGAAAACTAAATGCTTCTACGCATAGAATGAACAAGTAAAGGGAGATAGAGTCTCTTGTCGAATATCTCTATCGGAAAAAAGTCCAAATTGTTGCCCCCTTTTTTTTAAACTAAAGTTAATATTTATAGATTAAAGCGCAATAATAAGGTTCATTCAGAAAATTTTAATGTGTCTATTATATTTTTTAAAATAAAATAATTTACCTCCTTATATGAATAACAACATCGCTCATATCATTCGTTTAGTGGAAAACCAAAAAAGAAAGAGAGAAAGAAAGAAAAAAGTTACCACCCAAACACTGGAATTTGTATTACAGACAACTATCCAAACAACAAGAAGTTGATAGAAATGGATCTTCCACGTTCGAGTAGAAGATGGCCCCACATTAGACCCAATCGACGGCTATTTTTTTCTCAAAACACATCACACCTCTCTCTCATGCGGAATGACGATTTGCCCCTCTAATTCTTCTTTCTTTCTAAATTTTTGTTTTTGTTTTTGTTTTTGTTTTTTTTTTTTAGATTAACGCTCAGAAAGTCTAAATTCACACAGCTATCTTTGACTCCCCCTTTGTTATACTCACTCCGATCTGATCAGGAAAATCATTCACCGCCGCCGGCCAAATGCTGCCGCCGGAGCTCCATCCACGGGCCTTCCGCCCGTACATATCCCCCTCCGCCAGCGCCCCCTCTTTCGCCTCGTCCTCCTCCTATAACGGCGACCAAAACCCTAACCCTAGCCCCACCTCTTCCTTCTATTACGGCGTAGCCGGTAGTAGTAGCAGCAGCAGTAGCCGTCGCGCCAGCTCCTCCATGAAGAATTCCCGATTCTCCCCTTCCTCCTTCGTCCACAACGCCAGAATTGCCGTCGCTCTCGTCCCAACCGCCGCCTTCCTCCTTGACCTCGGCGGCTCACCGGTGGTCGCCACCCTCGTCGTCGGTCTCATGATTGCCTACATCCTGGATTCTCTCAACTTCAAATCCGGGTCCTTCTTTGCCGTCTGGTTTTCCCTCGTCGCCTCACAGATCGCGTTCTTCTTTAGCTCTTCTCTTTTCTACACCTTCAATTACGTGTCGCTCGCTCTCCTTGCTTCCTTCACTTGTGCAATGGCGAACTTCTTAATCGGAGTTTGGGTTTCGCTTCAGTTTAAGTGGATACAAATCGAATATCCAACCATTGTGCTTGCTCTTGAACGCCTCTTGTTTGCCTGTGTTCCGCTTATAGCTTCCGCTATTTTTACGTGGGCAACTGTTTCTGCAGTTGGTATGATTAATGCTGCTTACTATCTCATGGTTTTTAATTGCATTTTCTATTGGCTTTACTCAATTCCTCGAATATCCTCATTCAAATTGAAACAAGAAGTGAGTTACCATGGGGGTGAGGTTCCCGAGGACAGTTTTATTCTTGGGCAGCTCGAGAGCTGTGTGCACACCCTGAATCTCGTGTTCTTTCCTCTGTTATTCCATATTGGCTCGCACTACTTGATTATTTTTTCATCTGGTGCTGCTGTTTGCGATTTGTTCCTCCTTTTCTTCATTCCCTTTCTGTTTCAACTTTATGCCTCCACAAGAGGGGCTTTATGGTGGGTTACTAAGAATGAGCATCAGTTGCGGAGCATTCGGTTTGTCAATGGTGCAGTGGCATTGGTTGTCGTTGTTGTTTGCTTGGAGGTTAGAGTTGTTTTCCATTCGTTTGGGCGGTACATACATGTTCCGCCACCGCTGAATTATCTTCTTGTCACCATTACAATGCTTGGAGGTGCAGTTGCTGCTGGTACTTATGCTGTTGGCATGGTGTCTGATGCATTCAGCTCTCTGGTCTTTACTGCTTTAGCCGTCATTGTCAGTGCTACTGGAGCGGTTGTTGTGGGATTTCCTATTCTGGTAGGTGTTCTTTTACATGCGCGTCTCTTTAGTTGTCCAATAATGTGATTATATCCGTGTAAGATATTTTTAATGTGATATTTATTATATCTCATGATGTTGTTTGTGTAATTTGTGCAACTAATATCTTCTGAACCTTCATCATCTTCAGAATACTCTTGTCCATTGTGGTCTTTCTCTGTGATATTTTGTTTGAAACTTTATCAATTGTGCATTTGTTTGTCTAATGTTGAAATGAAGTGCCTTCATCTAGCTAAAGATATTTTCTTTCATCTGTCTGTAATGCATTTCTGTGGAATTTGCACGCGTATATGCGGCTCATGTTATATGTTGACTAGTTGTCAGATAAAATACTATTTCAGTTGAGCTACCTTTGTTTTGAGGACTGTTAGGATGCTTATGTTAATTTTGTGGATTTTAATCAATTGCATATATGCTTGCCAAAGAACATTATCTAGAGAATGCTGGGATGGTTATCCTAGGATATGAATGTTTTCTTTTGTTTTAATGGCCAGCAAATGCTATGGCACAACGGTTTTTTGCCATTACATTACTCCAAATTATTTATTTCTGCATGCATTCTTTATCCTCCTGCTTATCTAACAATCTAATGATTACTGGAGCACCGTCTCTATCATGGGAATCCCTAAGAAATTTAACAAGCATATCTCTTTTGGTCGACCTTCTGTTGTTTACCTGTTTCAGCAAACCTTGACTTGGCATAAAGAAGTGAAAAGATGGTTGGACAAAAAAATGGAGCATCAGTTTGCTGATTGGTAACTCTTTTAGTATGATATGCAGTTAAAACCTTCCGTCATAATGCCAAATTTTCTGCTTTTGAGCGCAAATTTTATAAACAACTCCATGTCACTAGTCATCCATTATATACTCAGCAATGCCAAAAAGGAAACTTTCTCATTCCATAAAGTTGTGTAATGAGTAAACAACTAATAGAGGCTCATAATGATAAATGTTTAGGCTTCAAAAACTTTGGATGGATCAACACTGATACTTCAGAATAATAAAACAGCAGGCATGTAACTGCCAAGACTATATGCTGAAGTGGATGTGCATGTTCTGATTTACTTTATTTTTCCATTGATCTATCCATTAACAGTTGATCTACTTGCGGTCTCTGCTTTAATGCTTGACATTTTTGAAAGATTAGGTCGGGCAGGTTTAAATTTTTTACATGACCTGTCTTAGTTTTGCCGCTGTGCATTAGCCTAGAACACAAAATGAAGAGTTTTGTGAGAGTTACCTACCAGAAAGTGGAAAAACCTACTTTTACAGTCTCATGCATTCATGTTGTACTACTATAAACATACTGCTGAAAGTCTGTAGCTTCATTTTGTAGTTCCTTCCGCTCCCATCAATAGCTGGATTTTATTTGGCTCGCTTTTTCACAAAGAAGAGTCTGCCATCGTACTCGGCATTTGTTGTGCTAGGGAGCTTGATGGTGATGTGGTTCGTGATGCATAACTATTGGGACTTGAATATTTGGGTAGCAGGCATGTCATTGAAATCATTCTGTAAGCTTATAGTTGGCAGTGGAATTCTGGCGATGGCAATTCCTGGTTTAGCTGTTCTTCCACCAAAACTTTCTTTCCTGACTGAAGCTGGATTGATCAGCCATGCATTGTTGCTGTGCTATATCGAAAATAACTTTTTTAACTATTCCAATGTGTACTATTACGGGATGGATGAGGATGTGATGTATCCGAGTTATATGGTTGTTATGACTACTTTTGCGGGTTTGGCCATTGTGAGGAGACTTTCCGTGGACCACAGAATTGGTTCAAAGGCAGTTTGGGTTCTGATTTGCCTGTATTCTTCAAAGCTATCTATGCTTGTTATGGCGTCCAAGGCTGTGTTGTGGGTGTCGGCTGTTCTTTTGTTAGCAGTATCTCCTCCATTGCTGCTTTATAAGTACTGACAAAACCTTCTTTTTAATTGTAAGTATCACATTTTCTTTACTGAAACTTAACTTGTTCTATTGCCTAGCAGGGATAAGTCTAAATCAGCGTCAAAGATGAAACCTTGGCAAGGTTATGCGCATGCTGGTGTTGTTGCTTTGTCCGTCTGGTTTTGTCGTGAAACAATCTTTGAAGTCCTTCAGTGGTGGAATGGGAGGCCTCCATCTGATGGGTTACTTTTAGGCTCTTGCATCCTTCTGACAGGATTGGCTTGTATACCAATTGTTGCCCTGCACTTTTCTCATGTCATGGTACCTCTCCCTAAATCAATTTAATTGCTAATTTATGTTTCCTCCATTATCAATTTTGTGTGAAGCTATCAATTAGTTGCATGAACTATCCCTGTCTATTGGTAATCCTCATCTGCTGGATTTCAATTATGAGCAACTCTTACCAGTGACGATTATTGTAGAATGCTCTCTGTAGAAAAGACTTTTGAATTGTTTAGAACTTTCATATATCTATATCTCTGTAGTCTTACTGATGGACAAGAGCAAGCATAACTACCCCTTGATCCATGTAGTTGATATTTATTGGGGATATTTAGTCAACTTCTTTGCTTTCATTGTACAGCTGTTGTGTTCGAAAAGTGTGATATTTTGTAGCTTAATGCATAGCATTAGGAAAGTTCTTTCGGTAGCACTTCCAAGTAAATTGTCCTGTTCATGTTAAACAAAATGATTATGTAATTTCAATTATCTCTAAGCGCCCATCGCTGATTACAATTGGCAAATAGTAGTTTTCATTTTCACTATGACTAACTGAAGGTTTTACTGTTTACTTCTGCAGTCCGCCAAGAGATACTTGGTGTTGGTTGTAGCAACTGGTCTGCTGTTCATCCTCATGCAGCCACCAATTCCTCTGTCATGGACTTACCATTCTGACCTAATTAGAACAGCTCGCCAATCAGCTGATGACATTTCCATATATGGCTTCATGGCATCAAAGCCTACATGGCCGTCATGGTTGCTTCTTGTAGCAATCCTTCTTACTCTTGCTGCTGTCACCTCCATTATTCCCATTAAATACATTGTAGAGTTGAGGACATTTTATGCCATTGCAGTAGGAATTGCTCTTGGAATTTATATATCTGCAGAGTACTTTCTTCAGGCAGCAATTTTGCATGCCCTTATCATTGTCACCATGGTCTGCACTTCTGTATTTGTGGTCTTCACTCATTTACCTTCTGCCTCTAGCACAAAACTTCTGCCTTGGATATTTGCTCTGATTGTGGCCCTCTTTCCAGTGACATATTTACTGGAGGGCCAGGTGAGAATTAATAAGAATTTCCTTGGAGAAAGTGGAGTTGAAGATATGGCTGAGGAAGACAACAAGATTGCAACACTGCTTGCTGTTGAGGGTGCGAGGACATCTCTTCTTGGTTTGTATGCAGCAATCTTTATGCTTATAGCTCTTGAGATAAAATTTGAGTTGGCTTCGCTTATGCGGGAAAAGATTGTGGAAAGGGGTGGGCTTCGTCATAGCCAGTCCGGTCAAAGCAGTTTGGCTACTGTACCTCCAAGATTGAGATTTATGAAACAACGCAGGGCCTCTACTATGCCAACATTTACCATCAAGAGGATGGCGGCAGAGGGAGCCTGGATGCCGGCAGTTGGTAATGTTGCCACTGTGATGTGCTTTGCAATATGCCTGATCTTGAATGTGCATCTCACTGGGGGTTCGAACCGTGCCATATTTTTCTTGGCACCTATTCTCTTGCTGCTTAATCAGGACTCAGATTTTTTTGCTGGCTTTGGTGATAAGCAGAGGTACTTCCCTGTTACCATGGCTATATCTGCCTACTTGGTCTTGACTGCTCTCTATAGCATATGGGAAGATGTATGGCATGGAAATACAGGCTGGGGCGTTGATATTGGGGGACCTGATTGGATATTTGCTGTCAAGAATGTGGCCCTCCTTATCCTGACATTGCCAAGCCACATCCTTTTCAACAGTTTTGTTTGGAGCTACACAAAGCAGGCAGACTCAAGGCCGTTGCTTACTATACCCCTCAATCTGCCATCAGTCATAATAACGGACATTATCAAGATTAAGATCTTGGCGCTACTTGGAGTTATATATTCCTTGGCCCAGTATCTAATTTCAAGACAACAATATCTGTCAGGGTTGAAGTATATTTAGAAAGCTATACGTACCCTGTACAATATGTTACGAGAATTTTCAAGTTAGATTTGCAAGTTTGAGGGCTAATATACCCTAATTGTTGCTTAATTGACGCATGAGATTTTGGTAAATGGTCAGGTGCATGAGCTAAGTTAACTGCTGGAAGCTGTTGCATAGAGTTAAAAACATGAAATTACGTCATCCTTGCTCGTAATTCCATTTGCGTAATAATTTATCCTCTCTATTGGAAGACACAGATGACTTCTCATCCAGGTCCAAAAAAGAAAGTGCTTTATAAGAAGTCTTTTGTGCGATGAGGATAATAGCCGACTGTCCATCCTCTGGTGCTTTTCCTCATGTCTTTGCCTTCTAGTCATGTGGGTTGTTTATGTGGTGGTGCGTGGGTGCCCTCGCGCATACATATGCATAC
Organism: Sesamum indicum; assembly: GCF_000512975.1. NCBI lineage: Eukaryota > Viridiplantae > Streptophyta > Magnoliopsida > Lamiales > Pedaliaceae > Sesamum > Sesamum indicum. The sequence continues at coordinate 13,608,772 of NC_026152.1, forward strand.
AATGCTCATAAGTGGGATTAGAGAAGAGTAGAGGGGAAGTTGAATTGTGCCTGCTGTATGAGATGATTATGGAAGATTTGAGCAAAGCAAGATCATTATTATATCATTCTGGTTGAACTACTCTTTTTGGCCACTGCTCGCCCCCCGTCTTTGGTTTGGTCTCTCAACCATCTCTTTAGTCCTTAACTCTATGCAATTAGTTTCCAAGGGAAATGAGTATATTGGACTGCCAAAATTGCCCTACCGGTTCTCACCCAATCAGACTGCAAAGTGCAGGTCGGATGATTGTAAGCTTGGGCTTGGACTAAGATTTTTAAAAATTACAAATATTCAGGGATCAAAAAATTACTTAAAATGGTTCAAATTAGGCCCGTACGGTCCTAATTGTTAATTCTCTAAGAATGCCTATTTATTGAATTGACTTAAAATAATTGAATTTGTAAATTTTTAATGAACCAATCAATTATATTTTTTTGTTGTCTAAAAATTCTTAAAATTTGTGATTATTTTATTTATAATTTTTTTTCTTTATGTTTTGATATTTCGACGAAATTTGCCAGAGAAAACAAAAGTTACTTGAGTTCGAATTGTAGCAATAAAGCAAGTTCATACCTAATTCTGTTTATTAGCTCTTAAAAGTTTTGGTTCACATCTTGAGTTTATCCCAATTACGTAATGCTACTATTGGTCTATCATTCGGCAAAATCAAGACGAATTTATTATTTCAACGATTATTAGTCTTGCACTATTTGAAAATTCTAATATTTTTATTTATCAATCGAGAGCTCATGAGGTATGTTTAATAAGTTAATTTAATATCATATGATTGTGATAGAACTGTTATACTCATTTATTATTTAATTTTTGAGTATGTAAATAAAATTGAATTATATAATTCAATGATTATATTAAATTTACTATAATTAAAATGCTTTTTAAATTGATCGATGAAATGGAATGAAAGGGCTTATTTATAGAAGTTCGAAATGTATTAATTAATGGATATATCCAATAAAAAAAGATGTATTTAAAAGATTATGATTTTTTATTTGAATTTACGGTTTATTTAATCTAAACGACATATTATTTTTATTCAATAGACACATCATTTCAACAAAAAAACATACGATTCAGTGCCATCAACTATCATTTACATGTCGTCAACTTGTTATATAATACACATTTATAATTTAATTTAATTAAAATATTTATTTTATAATTAATTTGATTCTATAAAAATAAAGTAATTTGAATATAAAAAAGTTGGGACAGCACAACTAACCCCATTTATCTTCCGTAGCAAGCCAATGATAGGCTTATTCCCTTGTCTTCACATGACCCGACCCAACATACTGTAGCTGTGTATGGTAGCTCTTCCCAGAAAACTGAAAAATATCAAACTCAAAATTCTCAATCTATCCAAAGTGATGGTTTCCTCTTCTACCTGCCTTCTCCTCTTTCTAGTGTCACTTGCGGTGGCGGCTTCACCTTTGCCTGCAATGGCGGAACCCCCAAAGCCAACGCCATGGCCGCTCCAATTCCACTCCATTCTCTTTGTAAACTACAGTGGATCGCTCAGCCTCATCGACCTCTGGTACGATTGGCCGAATGGCCGCAACTTCAACATCATACAAGACCAGCTGGGAGAGCTTCTATACGATCTCGAGTGGAACAACGGCACCTCATTTTTGTACACTCTCGATTCCAGCAAAAAGTGCCGCTCCGCTCAGCTGGAAGTCGGGATTCTCCGACCTAACTGGCTAGACGGCGCCGTTTACCTCGGCCAGGAAAATGTCGACGGATTTCTCTGCAACGTCTGGCAGAAGGTCGACTTCATTTGGTATTATGAAGACGTTGTCACCAAGAGGCCTGTCCATTGGGTTTTCTACACTGGTAATAAATACAATGTTGTTCTTGTTGTTATTATTATAATCATCTCATTCTATTATTCTTTAGTATTATTGCTACTGCTACTCCCCATTGAAGTGATTTTGCTGTTATATATTAACTTTGTGATTTTATGTTTTTTTTTTCTGAGAGCGTAGCCTTGTAACAGTTTGATTTATTAGTCATTAAAATATGATTTTAAAGAAGCGGTATGTATAAGGGGGTCTTTGAAGTCTAAATTGTTGAAAATAAATTGAAAAGAGCGTTTGATTTAAATTAAGCTGATTGAAGTTAAACTATTTTTCTACTGAACTAACAACTTTCTTGTAACTTGTTCTTATGCTCACTGAAAAAGTAGAAGCTATTGGAAACATCTCTTACTATTTTGAGCATTGGCTTTCACGATGCCTTGCCCGAGTACATTTCTCATCTGCTTGACTACATAAAGCACACATAGCAAAATCATAACGATCATCACTGTCTTCTTTCATGTATAGTAAGTGATTTGCCTAGTGCAAGAATTTCTGCATGAGTTCTATCGGAGCTGGCATTGCTGTAATACTTATAGGTTACTCACTAAGAACAACATTAGATTGAACGACACTCGAGGTTGCTTATTCATAAAAGCATAAACATTTGAGAAATATGTGGAAACTCAAGTATAGATATGCAAAACTTGTCTCATAAAGACATAAAATGGCTGTATAAATTTTTAGAGGCAGTCGACGTTTTCTTTTCTAATGTCACTTTCCTGCTATAAACTTCTGGCATAAGGATGAACGTGAGACTATAAAGAAAAGTAATAATATCAAATTGTCTGTTAGTCTGCACTTGATGAGCGTGTTCCTATAGCGAAATCTTCCGACCTTGGCGGAAGCCAAAGGCCAAGACTTTTGCCTTCATTGCATTAATGGAATCTACACAGATGTTCTTCTCTGTGAGGAATGTTTATTTGCACTGGATTGAACATGTCGATTTCTTGGTTTGGTTTCTCTGATGAATTACCATTGTTTTTTCTGCTTATCTCTACAATTGCAGGAAGATCAATCCATGTAATGACGTTTGAAGTGGGAGCTGTGCTTGAAGATGCAAAATGGCAGGCCCCTGTATACTGTTTTGAGAAGAAGAAAGATACTGAATCTGATCTCAAAGAATCTAAACTGGATGTTGGTTACTTTGAACCTCAACTAGAAAGCATTTTGGGAGGACCAATGCAGCTCTAATGTAACACCGCTTGTGGTATATTTGGAGTTCATTAGGTCTTACCACATTTGGCCCTTCTGAGTATCTGTACTGTTTAAACTTTCCATTTTTTAGTTTATGTATTTGATTTTACCCTTGAACTCGTTCATAATGTGATAGTTACTCACTATTGAAGCATTAGATGAGTTGGCGAAAAAGATACAACGAGCAATGCTACATTAGAATTGCACTGGTAAATTGATTAGATGTGCACAGTTTATTGTATGGGATGAAGCTTCAATGACAAATTGTAAAACTGTCGAGGCTTTTAATTGTTTGCTATGATATGTAACTGAGTGTAGTAGAATTTTGGTGGAAAGGTTGTCGTGTTTTGTGGGGATTTTAGACAAAACTCTCCCTATAGTTCCTCATTGGAGCAAGGATGACTTGATTGCTTCCAGTTCGGTGGGTTGAAATTGTGGAACCCAAATTGGAAGAAAATATGCGTGTGAGGGGATGATCCAATTTTTACTTCTACTTAATGCTAGAATGGAATTGAGCCTCGTGCCCATGAGGATTTGATTTCTTTGCCTCAATATATATATGCTTGTTTTTTGCAGATGATTGTAAATCATTGAATGAACTTATCAGTAGAGTGGTTTATTCTTGCTTGGACACTAGAGCAGCATTGAGTTGTGAACTTCAAAGAAAGGCAATGTGGATTTTGCATAAATGATTTAATGAACTTTTGTGGTGAACCAATTGAGTGTCTTAGTTGTGATAAGATTGATGATTCTTTTCACCATGCTGCGAAGAATTACTAGTCTTATCATAACTAAGGTACTCAATTGGATCACCAAGAAAGTTCATTCTTTGGAGTTAAAATTGCACAACTAATGAACTTATGAAAGTAATTGGATCAAGTGCACTAGTGTTCGAGCAAGAATAAACACGCTATTAATGAGTTCATTCAGTGATTCATAATTGTCCGCAAAACACAAGCATATGTCTTCAAGTAGAGAAATCATATCCTGGTTGGCATAAGGCCAATTCCATTCCCAACATTAAACAAAAAATTACATCGTCCCTGGTGCGTAGAATCTCTTCCAATTTGAGTCAAAATAGAAGTCCACAATTCCGAACTCATCAAACTGGAAGAAACCAAATCTTCCTTGCTCTCACGAGAAATACTAGGGAGTTTGTCTAAAATCGCACTAAACATGACAGCCTTTCCGCAAAAAATTGTAATACGCTCATCCAATCTCGTTACTATACAATCAAAAGCCTCAATGATTTGATTTGCCATCGATACTTCATTCCACATAGTAAGCTCTGAACATCATGTCAATTTATCAATGCAACTCTAAGATAACATTGTTTGTTGTGTTGTATCTTATTTGCCAACTCATCTAAGTCTTTGACAGCGAGTAACTATGCCATTTCAAATGAGTTAGTCTCCAACTAAAAGATGAGCATGTAACGAAGAATACCAACTATGATAAAAGAATCGCGAGGGTAAAATCAAATACATGAACTAGAAAATGAACTCAAACAAGACTTTTCAACTGTAAGATCGAATTTATGGGACAGAACATAGACACAGTTACAGCAACTATGGAAATTCCTCCTGTAGACCGCTAATCAGATAATAGCAGATTGAATTGTTAATGGATAGATGCAGTTTGAAGAGGTGGCGTTGTCTATTATAGCCAATTTTCAAGAGCTTGAGAGTCATGCCTTCGCGATCGTATGCATTTCTCGTTTAGCTTGCATGTTCTTTACAGAAAGGTAGAGAACTTTTCACTATGTTTGGTTTCATTTTTGGAATGTTGTATTGTGTTTTATGGAGATAGAGAGAGAAAATATAGATAAATAAGTATGTGTTAGAGATGTTGGACGGACAGTCGTAGAAAATGATTTAAAGTTTCAAAAATGGAAACTGATGAGTTTTTTCATTGAATTTGATGTGTAAATGAGCTATCAGAATGTCCATCTTTTTAAGATGCGGTGCTCGATTCAAGACACCAGCTGCTACTTCTGTATATGGAAATGAAAGCAGAAAGCAAAAACATCAGACTACAAAATCAAATACTAAGCATGATGTCTGCAGGCAAGCAAAGAAGACTAGATTCATTAAGGCAGTAGGTGGTCCTTGGTGCTTGGTTGAATACTTGTGTGTTCTCTTATCTCATTCACCTGCTTTGCTCTATACTGATACCTTCGTGCAGCTAACAAGAACACACAGAAATTGATCACACTCATGACTGTAAGGAGCCAGTAGAAATAATCAAAATGGCCGGTGTTTACATTTTGGGACAACCAGGATGGTTTTCTTTTCTCTACGTCGCCTGTCACAGATTTGACGATGTTGTTGAGTATGGTGGCTGCAAAGCATCCCAAACCACCAGCAACAGCAGCGTATGCAGATCCTATGCTTCTCATGGCATCTGGTGCCTCTTCATAGAGAAATTCCAGTAATCCCACAATGCAAAAGACTTCAGCAATCCCTATCAAGCAATACTGTATCAACAACCAGTATGCACTCAGGTCTGGCATAGGTGTCAGAAAACTGGCCTCGTATCCATGTTCTACGGCGTAATGTCTTCTATATCTCTCAAAGATTCCTGCCCATGCCACAGAGAGGATTGAAACTGCCAAACCGATGCCTACCCGTTGCAGCTGGGAGGCACCATGTGGATGGCCCGTAATTCGCCTGGATAATGGTACAAACACCGAGTAGTATAATGAGAGCAACAGGAATATACTGAGTCCAGGAAAGACGGGCATGCAGGTTACAGGCAGTTTCAGGTGACCCATGTGAGTGTTTAACGTGTATGCCTGCTGTACTGATAGAGTCAAATACTCAGTTAAGATGAGATTGAGCATAATGGTGCAAGCTGGAATGGGAACGAGTTTGAGAAGAATTTTTATCTCTTCAACTTGTGTCACGGTGCAGAGCATCCAAGGGCTTGGACTGACACCATCTTCTTGCAGTCTCAGAGCAGCTTTGTCCAAACATCTACAGGTCCAGAATGTTTGGAATCAGGAAACGGACGTTGGTGTACCCGATGGACTAATATGGAATGAAAACACAAATACACGGTAGTTTACCTGAAATCTTCTGTATGAGGAATCTTGCTGCTACCCTTGATGGCAGATCTTTGGCCTGGAAGCTCATACAAACCCACAAACTCACTGTTCTGGAACGAAGCATTTCTCTTTCGGAAGGCAGCAACTAGGACTTGTGCCACCCGGGTAAGGGGGCTGCCACCAGGCAACCTGTGCCTGTAAAGAGGAGTGCCCAGAAAGAAAACCAGATTGGACATGCCCATGGCAATGGCCAATGAGCCAAACGCAGAACCCCATCCATGTTTCATCTGGATGTAGACTACTGCTGTGAAAGCCACGATTGCCCCAACGGTGACTGAGAGGTAGAAGAAGTTGAAAAATCTGTCAAGGTGCTCCTTATAGTCCCTACTTCTTTCGTCGAATTGATCTGCGCCAAACGACGAGACACAGGGCCTAATACCCGCAGCTCCAAATCCCGTGATGTAGAGAACTGTGTAGAGGTAAAGCATCTGCCATGGTTTTGCAGGTTCACAATTGCCCAAAAGAAGGGCTATCTGATCACATTTATCTTGATTTGGCATAAGATTATTCATGGTTGCACACAGGGTTATTCCTGTTAGACCCTCCAAGAAAAAAAAATTACTAGCTCGATTAGTAAGTCTCACATGAGTACAGCAGCAATGTGAGCTGTGAAATGATGTTATAGATAAAAAGTTGCAGTCTAAGTGTTCAAAATCAGTTACCGCAAGATAGATTGTTGTGAATATGGCTATTGTCCAGTATCTACCAAGATATGCATCAGCGAGGAAACCACCAAGCACGGAGGACGCCTGTGATATTCCTAAGAAGTTGTTAACTGCATTAGCAGAACTCTCGAAAGGTCGATGCATAACGTAGAACATAAATGCCACCATGTTCACAGAGAGTCCAAAGTAAGCCATTCTCTCTGCCATTTCATTCCCTGGACAAATAAAATTGAAGGACTCACACAGAAGTACGGTAAAAGAATTGAAATCTCGTACTATATCTCAAGTTTATAGCTTCTGTCTTGAAGGTTCACAATCTAAAGAAACCAAGAAAGATGGAGTATCTGTCTGTACCGAAAATGAAGAAAGCAGCAATCCAACCACCAGTCTTGGAAATGGTGAACTCAGAAATGGGCTTTCCATGGATGTTAACTGGAGTTGCTCCACTAGTGTAGCCACCTCCAAGAGCTGTGCGTCGGTCGTCAGATTCAAGGAAATAGATCCCCAGCCTTTTCCCCCTATGGGATTCGACATTCGCTTCCAGGCTCACTGGAGATGCCTCAGGCAGAAGTTCAGGTGACCTGATTTCTCTAGCATCCATGCCTGGTACTACTATGGTTGCAGTAGAATGGACACACTAATATATATATTCAATGTGGCCTCTAAATTTGGTTTATCAACATCATATTCTTCATTAGTTGACTGCTGGAAATTATAACATTCAATGTGGCCACTAAATTTGGTTCGTCAGCATCATATTCTTCAATCTTCATTAGTTTGATGTCAAGACTGTTGGAAATTATTGCTGAATACAGCAATCTTAATGGCAAAGAGATGACCCCATCTCATTTATTGCAGCAGCAATGATGGTTGGATTCATCATAAGCAGAATCTTTTAAGACCTACTAATTACCAAAAGGATTAACAATTCTCTTGCCCACACATCTTGAGGAAATTTACACAGAAATTGAAGCAGAAAATCACAAGTATGAGGAAACCATCATACTTCTCAACAACTTGGTGACTTGATCTTGAACAGTATCATGATTCTTGAACAAGAATGAAGTACTTTTCAAGTAGAAAGCAAAGAAACCAAAGGTGTATGCATTGGCAATCATGACACTAATCAGTGAAATAAATGAGTGAGAGATACAATAAAGAGTGATCCAACTAACATGTGAAGCAAGACCCTAACAAATGGGAGGAGAACAGGATTAGCATTAATGGCAGCAGCTGAGCAGAAGGTGGTTGGCTGGCCACAGCCCATCTCCCTTTGGATCACAAGACAAAGCCTTACTTTTCCCTCCTCTTTTGGGGGTTGGAAATCAAAAGTGAAAAGTAGAAGACATTGAAGTTGGAGTGTTGGGAAAAAAAAAATTATTATGCACAATTTGACCGATAAGCTGCAAACGTTGATGAGAATGAGCATATAATTTTTAGCTAAAAAATGAGTTTAATTTAATTACTTCAAAATTATAAGTCATATGGTTGTCGACACACTAATGATTTATGTTTGGTGGTAACTTGGGGTTAAAAACTAATATTCGAGGTATTTATGGTGGGGACGAGAATTTTAGTGCGTGATATGGTGTATATAGTTATGGCGTATTTTGTGTATGAACAAATACTTTTATACCCTCATAGATAGTTTAATATTACTGATATATCCATCATTAAGCTATAAATAAACAAGAAAAATTAATTTCAACTTTTTTTTAAAGTGAAGTGGATGAACTTTTTTTTTTTATTTGAGTAAATTGATTACAATAACCAATATTAAATAATTATATCTAATTAACAACTACTATTAAACTAGAACGATAAATATTCGACATGTTGGTGGGGTCCCAATCCATGGCCTTATAGTTATAGTGCCTCAATTGAGCCAATAACACTAAGCCTCATTAGCATTTTTCAACTTATTTTTAGTAAAAAATTAATACTCTTTTATCTTAATTAATTATGGGTCGAGAATAGGACAGTCTCTTCATGTCTTTGTGCTAACATGAGTTGGGTTTTATGCATCTTTAAAATTGCTATACATACTTTTCTTCTTTAAGTTTTATTTTTTTGAGAGGGTTTTTCTACTTTAAGTTGTACAGAAAACTTTGGGTCTGAGCCAAGCTCTGATTTAACTGATTAACAATTTGTGCATGATGCTGCAGGCTGATGATTAGGGAAGGCTGTTCTTTTTCAGTTCATGAAGCCCAATAGTCCTTCTCTATTGGACATGTTGACTTGAGAAGTAACTTTTGGGGCCTAAACTCATGTTGTCTACATGAATCTTTGCTACTACTTTGAACCGTACGTCTATTTCACCGTGCAGTGATGGGGGGAAGTGGAGTGCTTGAAAATGAAAACGAGAGTTGAAATATTGCAAAGTGTAGAAAATGAGCAATTGTTCGCAAGAGAATGTGAGTTAGGTGAAATTGACTTCCTTGTGGATTACAATAAAATCTCTATTTATAGATAATTTAGGCAAGTGATTATAGGCAATTTGTATATCAACTGAATCCCCTACATGTTAGCTATCACATAAGACTATATAATGTGTTGGGCAATGTTGTTGTTTGATATATGGGTTTGTCCATGGATAATGCCATGTTAGTCGTATTTGATAAAAATAAGCTTAATAGCTTGGGGTGTAAAATCAGTGTTGGGCTAGTAGAGTCTGTGCTGATTAAGTGGAGGCCACTTCTTGGCTTTAGGCTTTAAAAATAATTTAATGGGACATCATCACTTCTCCCCACTCTACTAGTGCAAGACTAGTGTTTTAGTGTTCCAAGACTTTTGTTATACCTGGTATGGATTTGAACATAGCGCCCTGTTGTGCATGGTGGCTAACTGGCAGAAATGTGGAATCCTGCTTCATCTCTCTCTCACTTCATTTTGGGTTTACTAGTTGGAAGGTAGCTCATGTTGAACGTTTTCGATTGTTTCCTTCCTCAACTTATGATATTGCGTCACCCCTAATCACGGGATGTTGTCTCTTCTGGTTTGATTAGGGCCACTTGTGTTGCCTTCTTAGCTTCTCATTAACTAATAAACTACCACTTATCAAAATAATTAATCTATTCATTAAATTAAACTAATCATAATTAGGGGTGACTGATTACTAAGCTTTACTTTTTCTTTTTATTATTCCGTCTTCTTTTACAATATACAAACAAAATTGTCATGTGGGAGCGACATAAAAAACCTGGATTTAAAAAATAGATCAACGAAAAAAATTATAATTTTTTCCTATGACTATATAGAGTGACAATTCTCGTCCTGTTGAAATTCAATTTAACAATTAAGTCGTGCAAATTAAAAAGATCGGCACAGTTAAGAACAATATCAGTCGGAAAGTGCATATCAACTAGTTGGAATGTGGCTTCCACGCCCCACAAAATATGAGCGGAATCCTCAATTTTTAGAGTTCATATATGGTGCACATGCCACGTCCTGATCATATTTTATAGTTTTCAGATAATATTATCTCTAATGTGTTGGTAAAAGTATCCAACAATACATAGTAATGTTCCGAAATCAAATTAGATTTTAATACACTACATAACACTTTAAATATTATTTGGACATTGAACTTGATATAAGGAATTTATGTTGTACGTAAACTTTGAATTTTTGACAAGAGTGAGTGCAAAAATGCTTACCCCCGTGTACACCTTATATACATATATATCAAAGGCCACAAAATTTTCCGATCATATTTCTATGTGGGATAAAATCACTATTCTTTTTTTATTCAATTTGATCTATGAATTCCACTGTGTATTGACATTCATATTTTAGATTAATTGTTGTTATAAATTAGCAATATTATCATGTCAATTACAACATAATGTGTCATTTTTCTTAAATTACAGGAATTAATCGTCTAATTAAATTCCAACAGAATGAGAATTGCCACTTTAATTCCCTATAACTATAGAACTAAAATGAAAACTCATATTAGCGTATTCCTTTTCAACTAATGACATTTCCTTGTTGAGATTTTCAACCTTAGCTCTAAATTAAGAAAATAAAAGAAAAAACATAAAAAAATATGTTAAACTTTTTAAAAATTGAAATATATAAAATATATATACCTTCTTCTTGCTTAAGAGCTTGAGATAGCCCAAGCAAAAGAATTTTGTGAAAGAGAGAAGAGTTAATTATTAAATTAAATCTGTACATTCAGTACAACAATTGCAATGAATATTAAAATCAAACTTAAATATTAAATTTTCATAAATTTAAAGGAAAAAAATACAAACAATCCTTTTACGATATTGCAAATGAGCAAATTACTATTTTATAAAGAAAAAAAATAGCAATTTACCTCCCTGTATTTTTAAAAATTCAATAATTTACCTCCTGTGTTTTAAAAGTGCAATAATTTACCCCCCATATATTTTTCAAAATGAATTAATTTATGTTCTTTGACAAGGAAAGTAGATTGCTTCATCTTAGAAAATACAGAGTAAACTGCTATTATTTTTTTGTAGGGGTAATCTGCTCATTTACAATATCATAGGAATGTAAACTGCATTAAATCCTAAATTTAAAATATACACATAATGTTAACTTATATAAGGAGGTTTAATTTTAACGTAATTTTTAACCACAAGATATGAACTATTTTAAGGCCTCATGACTATAAAATTATAGTAGTTATGTATCTACTTTCATTAGAAAAATAATGACTATTGACTATAATTTTAATAGTTTGTAGACTAAAATCCATAGTAAATATTTTTTATTGACCACAATTAAATAAAATCGATGCAAAAATATAGATTTTCCACCAAGAAAAAGTTATTTGTATTAACCACCCTCGTAGATACCACAGACAACAAGCGTTGCATGACCGTGTTCAATGACTATTTGTTCAACTATTTTATTTTTTACCATGGTAAATAGCCATGGTTAAATATTATATTTTTTTGTGGTGTTTATTGGTTTTATACGATTTTGATCTTGTGACTATAGGTACTTGTATATTTGGTTCTTCAACAAGTGAAATTTGCAATTTAGTCTATCATTTTCATAGATTTAGCAAAATAAGTACACATCTTTTCGAGAAAAAAAGGTTCTAAATATACCGAAAATTGGCATATGCAAGTCATAGCCGACTTAAATTTGAGGACATATATAACTTGCACTTGTAATTTTCTGATTACTTCTCAAATCACTAACATAGTATATCCTTAAATCACAAAATTTATAAAAATAACGAATCAAATCGTAAATTTTATTTCTTAACATATCAAAATACTAAATATGTATAGTTAAATTATTAAAATTGCAATATATAAAACCTACTTTAAATATAGTTGTTGGATAATTATTGATATCTTATAGATAATTAGTATGTTAATTATTATAATTAACAATAATTAGGGTATAATTATAATTTATTTATTAAAATAATAAAAAATCATACCGTTGAAATGCAGATGGTTTCAACTCCGCGGCCCGTCCGTGTTCATTTGCAGATCTTTATTTATTTTTTTTCCAAAATTGTAGGTCAGATTCTCTCTTTATTATTTATTTATTTCCATCTGTACTATGTTACATGAGCGACTCGTTTCAATGGCCGGTGATCATTAAACAACATTCTCATCTAAAAGTTTAAATTGCTATAAAAAAAATTATTTATTATTTAGGGGATGTTCGCAAGTGATGAAAAATAAATATTTATCAGTTTATTGTTGAAATGAGTGCTTTTATTTTACAGCTTCTATTTATGAACTGCTTAAATTAAGTTGATTTAAGTTAAGAGCTATAAGCAGTTCTCTACTAATTTCTACAATTTATTGGTAAAACTGCAAAATAGTTTTCCAAACACTTTAATTTCAATTTTCGTTTTTTACTTATAATTTTTGTTTTCAAATAGTTCTACTATTTACTTATAACTTTTCTTGCAATTAATTCCCATCACAAAAGCATAAGTTATTGCAAACACCCATTTAATACCTAAGCAGTTATTTCTTTTATAAATGACTGGCAACAAATATTCGAACTCATCCACTTGTTTGGCAACTCTCAACTTCAACTTTTTTTCACTTTTCATTTTTGTTTTCAAAAACCTCTCAATTTTACCTTCTGTTTGATTTACAATTTATTCTCATGACAAAAGTAAAAGCTACTGCAAACAGCCCATTAATCTTAACAATGATATCTTTTTTACAAATGACTGACAATAAAATTCGAACTCAAACCTCTTATTTGTCCTAAATCTAATACTATTTGTACTGTCAATGAGACCTAGCTCAATTGACGAAACTGATGCCCTGTGATCTTAAAGGTCATTGATTCGAACCCTGTCATGTGCGTATGATGTTGTCTACTACAGAAATTGTTGTCTACCTAAAAGTAGGTGTTGTTGATCGCTTTTACTTAAAAAAAAAAAAAATACAATTTCTATCAGAGAAAAAAAATTATCTAATATTTAATATTTTAACAATTATATAACATGATTAGTACACTTAATCAACACAGACAAATAAAATAGAGTAAATGTTCTACTTTTGGTACTGTCAAGATTACTTTAATTTCATTGTATAGTATACGATATTATTCATGTACGGAGAATGAAGAACTCTTCCATAAAATCATTTTTATTCTGAATTTTCATTTATAATAGTGAAAATGAACAAAATAATTGTTTTCGGGGTGTTGTTTCCATTATTCGACATTCAAATGCATCTCCCAACACTAAAACAAATATAAATTTTCTTTATGGTTAACTATCATAATTAAATGATAAAAATAATAACAAATGTTAATTAACTAAGGTTGGATGACGGTTATAATTATTATTTTTACAAGCGAGATAAAAATATTAACTACAGTAAAAGCTATAACAAATATTTTTACCATAGATAAAACTATGATGAATCTTGATTAATATGGTCAGAAATTATATCAATTTTTATGTTGATGTTATTTGACTGTGATAAATAATATTAATTTATTATGATTTTTAAATCGTAATATATAATTTACAGTATAGAGAATAAATTTTTTTGTTGAGGGGGAGTCGTATGAGAAATTTTGGGAGTGCAATAGTGTAATCATATATATGAATCCTAAGCTGTCATCGCATACAAACAAAATTAATGTCAACTTAGAAACAAATCATATTATTAAATTAATTCATTAAGAGTTGACTTCTCTTAATAACTCTTATTATATATATATGTATATATATATATATATACACACACACACAATATTTTAGTGCAATTATTAGC
>NC_026152.1:13627896-13758491 GCF_000512975.1 Sesamum indicum
ATAATTATTTACCACTGCTTCAATCCATAGTCAATAAAATTTTAGTCCGTAGTATTTTTCTTTTGTACTAGTGAACCTAATTAAGAAATTAAACTGTATAATTATTACAATTAACAATTATTATGCACTGATTGTCAACTGAAATTCTGAGTTAATTGACAAGTAAAAATGGAAGCAAGGGACGAAAGAGACAATTAAGTTGAAATTTAGGAACCCTAAACAGCACACCAATAATACATAATAAAAAAAATTTGTCAACTAAGGAACAAGAAACCGAAGCACGTCAATCCAACAGACTTAGGAATCGACAAGTACGATAATTACTTCACATATAAAATAATGACCCCAGGTTTGACTCTCAAGCTGCTTGAAACCCTATAAAAACCCCCCACCACCTTCTGCACTAGTACACAACTCGTGCAAACAAACATGGCAGAAACACACCCCGGAAGTCAAGCAGAAATGGCGGAACAAGGCCACCAGCCAACGACCGCCGCCGCCGCTGAGGGTGCTGAAAAAGAAAGCAATATCAAGGAAAGAAAAGTGTCGTGGGCAAGGCTCCGCCGCGTCGACTCCCTCAACATGGAGGCCGGAAATCTCTCTTTCAAGCCCACCCACCACACCTCCCGTCAGGTCTTTTCTTCATTCATTTTATTTTGGTTAATATGCTATATGGCTAAATTCTAACTCAAACTAGGCTTGCCCCGATCTCAACCTGGTTCGGGTAAATATTTTTCATAATTGATTTGATTCGGATAAGGATTTTCCACACACCATACTCCTAACACTAATTCCGAACTTAAACGAGAAAAAAATGTAAAATTTTATATAATTATACATAAACTCCTATAATTTAAAAAATTGCATGTCCATCCAAGAAATGCACTTGCTATAATTAATATTTATTAAATTTGCCGATATTTAATAATAACTTTAATTAGCTTATTGCAGGTTAAAGTTTTTAATTTAACTAAATTATAATTCTTTGAATTTAAAAGTATCAAAATAAATTAGGAGTTTAAAATTTATATTTTTAAATTTATGGGTCCAAATGTAACGTGAAATAGAAAAGATGCAGGCAAGTTGGGGCAGGACGATGAGTCTGGCGTTTCAAAGCATAGGAGTGATATACGGAGACATTGGGACATCGCCGCTGTATGTATACGCCAGCACTTTCACTGACGGGATACAGAACAAGAATGACATATTGGGAGTGCTATCTCTCATCATCTACACTCTAATATTGGTTCCTATGATCAAATACGTCTTCCTTGTCTTGTGGGCTAATGACAATGGTGATGGTACGTACTCTATGATCAATATATATTCTTCTTCTAAATTCATTATTTTATTGTTAATTTTGGGTATATATATAGTGATCCCTTATCTAAACCAATAGTTATTATTATATGCATCAATTTCAAATATAAAAGGTAATACATGTATTATTGTTTAAAAAATTACAAATATGAGAAATAATTATGCAGTCATTGATGATTTTTTTAAAAATATATATATATATATTTAAAAAAATGTTATGGTGGGTAAAGCAAATAACCCATTGAAAAATATTAGTTCATAAAAATATTTGATAAAATTCTAAAAAGTATATAAAAATATAATTCATAATTTAAAATGGTATTTTGGACAGTTCAACATAAAAATTGGATGAAAATTTAAAGACGGGCCCGTTGTTAAATGGACATCAAATTCAGAGGTATTTATAATTTTTCAAATAATGAGGAGATATTTTTAAATACGTCAAATCTCAAGATTGATAGTTGCAATTTACCCATCAATAAATTTTGAAAACATATTCAATATTTTTACATTTTTAACTTTCATTGTTTTAAACCAATTGACTGAAAATAGTTGCTTGCGATTTGATGATGCAATAATTTGTCAGGGTAACTTAGTTCCGATTCATTTAATCTGATACAATTACAAATATTTTTATTTGAAAAATTAGTGATATTCTATATATGTGACATAATTATGGACTATAAAATGGAAATGTTATTTTTAGCCTTGTTGATATTTCAAAAGAAAATAATAGAAATTGATAAAATATATGAAAATGAATGTAAAAAGTCTAATTTTGGAGGGATATTATTATAGGGATTGGGGAATTTTGTAAGTTTGTAGAAAGGCATTTGAAGGAATGAAAGTATTACACAATTATTCTTCCCAACAGTTTCCTTCTCAAAGTGGTCACATTTGTTTCACGTGCCTATTTTCTGTCACTTTTAACACTCAAACCAATGGCGGGACCAGAAATTTTAGAAGAACATAAAAGTTGGGGAATAAAATCGAGGATACGAAATTTCAGAGATTAAAAATGAATTAGTGGTTAAGAGAGTGTTCTATTTGAAATATTTTATAAGATCCTCCGTCTTATGGCATCAATAAGTTTTTAAATTTTTTTGAGTAGACAAAGTATCTTATTAGATTGAGCTTATGAGATGTTATAAATTTTTAGTATAGCAAACTCCTGATATTTTAATCAAAACCAAAATACCCATCAAACTATTAGGTAGTATAGATTTTAAGATTTAAAATAAAATGTTTAAGATGTTACGGACTCTTTGGAAAAAAAAAATAAGATCGAAAAGTTTTAGAGTTTATAAGGTCACAAATATTTTATATTGCCGAAACTTTTATCAATAAAAATCGAGATAGAACCAAATGATACGAAGAAGATTTCTGAATTGGTCAGGAGGAACGTTTGCGCTATACTCGTTGATCTGTCGGTACGCAAATGTGAGCCTGATACCAAATGATCAGCCTGAGGACAGACAACTGTCGAATTATAGACTGGACACACCATCAAACCAGTTGCGACGGGCTCAGAAGATCAAAGAGAAACTGGAGAAGAGTATAACTGCTAAGATAATTCTCTTCCTTGCAACAATCCTTGGAACTTCAATGGTCATTGGTGATGGTGTTTTAACTCCATGCATCTCAGGTCAGTTGATTTGTACCACCACTCTTCATTATTCTACACGCATACGTCGAAAGAAATATGACTTTTTTGTTATGATTAATTATCACGGTGGAAAAGACAATACTAATCCTAGACTTGTATTGATTTGCAGTTCTTTCTGCTGTGGGAGGAATCAAGCCTCTGGGCCAGGGTATCATTTAACTTCTTCTTTTTGTATCTTTTTTTAGTTACAAAGAGTTTGGGTGGTTTCCGCTCTGGTTGCATAGGTAGCTTACAAATTACCCACCGATGCAGCTCTTGCAACAGCAAAAGAAATCGAACCTATAACTATGTGACTAGAAGTGGCCTTTCTTTTGTCATTTCTATCTGTGGAGATATTATATAGGTGTTCTTATTGGTTTTGCAGATGCTGTTGTCTACATCTCTATTGCAATATTGATCATTCTTTTCTGCGTGCAACGGTTTGGCACTGATAAAGTCGGCTACTCGTTTGCTCCAGCCATCTGCTTATGGTTTCTATTCATAAGTGGGATTGGCCTATATAACTTATTCAAACATGATGTGACCGTCTTACGTGCCTTCAACCCGAAATACATAGTTGATTACTTTAGAAGAAATGGCAAGAAAGGATGGGTATCGCTAGGTGGGATCGTTCTCTGCATCACAGGTGACTGTTCCAGTTACTATACAGTTGCAATTCCAGAAATTTACTTAACTAATTTGTGATTATTACTCTTCTTGCTAACTTATGCTGGTGTTGCTTGATCAGGGACTGAAGCCATGTTTGCTGATTTAGGCCATTTCAATGTACCGGCTGTCCAAGTAAGTTTAGTCGTAGTGACTTGATTCAGCAACAAGTCTACACTGCTTTAGAGCAAGTATAATTCACCTACTAGCTACTGGCAAATCTGCAGCAAAATTTTACGACAAACAGTCTCAAGAATTCACTTCAAACTGACTGCATAAGAACATGCCACAAAAGCTTTTCTTTAGTTAATTATGCACAGTCAATTACGTGTTAGTCAAAAGTGAATGAACTCTTACCATATTCAAATCCAGGACTAGTTTGAAAGCACAGGCAAGTGTGTGACGGCTGCCTATCTTTTATGAATTCAAACGAAGAAACAAACAAGACGTTAGAACTCAAGAAGCCTCATTCTGCAAGGAAAACAGAATGCTTTTACTTTACTGATAAGTGTTTTGTCATATATATGTTGACAGATTAGTTTCTCCGGGATCGTGTTTCCTTCTCTACTTGTGGCATACATTGGACAAGCTGCGTATCTTTCCAAGTTCCCAGATCATGTAGCCGACACATTCTATGACTCCATACCAGGCAAGTATCTGAACTGGTCCTGGAAAATTACTATTTCATGACAAGTAGTGCTGTTCTAAA
Source organism: Sesamum indicum (assembly GCF_000512975.1). Classification (NCBI taxonomy): domain Eukaryota; kingdom Viridiplantae; phylum Streptophyta; class Magnoliopsida; order Lamiales; family Pedaliaceae; genus Sesamum; species Sesamum indicum. The sequence continues at coordinate 13,632,237 of NC_026152.1, forward strand.
AATAGTCTAAATACTTGCCTTTTCGGGTGTGTAGGTCCACTTTATTGGCCGACATTCGTTGTGGCTAATGCTGCTGCAATTATTGCCAGTCAAGCCATGATATCGGGAGCGTTCGCTATCATTTCTCAGTCCCTTAGTCTTGGCTGTTTCCCAAGAGTGAAGGTTGTTCACACTTCTGCCAAGTATGAGGGCCAAGTTTATATCCCTGAGATCAACTACCTCCTTATGGTTGCTTGTGTGATAGTAACTTTTGGATTCAAAACGACGGAAAAGATAGGCCATGCTTATGGTATGATCAAAGTATTTACGTATTTCGGTTCCATTATGTCAAGTGAAACTGATCACCACTACCTTGTATTGCAGGTATCGCTGTTGTTGCTGTTATGTTGATAACCACATGTCTGGTCACCCTAATTATGCTAGTCATATGGAAGACTAGAATTTGGTGGATTTCCTTGTTCTTTGTGGTCTTTATGTCGGTTGAGCTCATATATTTCTCGTCGGTTCTCTACAAGTTCACTCAAGGTGGTTACCTTCCACTAGCTTTCTCATTTGCACTTATGATAATGATGGGCATCTGGCATTACGCACACCAACAACGGTACATATTTGAGCTTAAAAACAAGGTTTCCACTGCTTATGTATCGGATTTGGTCAAGAACCGGGATGTAAACAGACTACCTGGAATCGGGCTTCTGTATTCCGAACTTGTTCAAGGCATCCCACCAATCTTTCCTCACTTCATTTCCAACATTCCCTCAATACATTCAGTAGTAGTCTTTGTCTCCATAAAGTCCATCCCTATCAGCAAAGTCGCTCTGGAGGAGCGGTTTCTGTTCCGTCAGGTTGAGCCAAGGGACTACAGAATATTTCGCTGTGTCGTCAGATACGGATACAAGGATCTAATAGAGGAACCAAAGGAATTCGAACGCCAGCTTGTGGAGAACTTGAAGGAGTTCATCAGGCACGAGCAGTTCATACTGGACGATGGCCCTGTCGAACAAATGCCTGATCGGACCACGAACATTCCCCATTCTGGTTCACTAGTTGATGGGAAGGCCAGAAGATCGAGCTCTTCTGCAGTTCACATCGAGGAATCGTTGGAGCAGCCAGTCCCACCACGCGTTTCGTCGAGCTCGATACAGTCGTTTAACGCATCTAAATCGGCAAATTCTTCTAATAGGATTGCAGCCGCATCATCGGTCCATGATGTGGGGGAGGAGGTGCAGAGAGCGCGGGAGCAAGGAGTGTTTTATCTGATGGGAGAAGCTGAAGTGGTGGCACGGCAAGAGTCATCATTGCTCAAGAAGTTTGTGATCAACTATGCCTATCCTTTCCTAAGGAGGAACTTCAGACAAGGGGAGACAACATTGGCAATACCTCATACCAGGCTTCTTAAGGTTGGAATGATATATGAGATATGAGTTGCTTCACACAAACGAATTTATATATGCACCCCGCCCACACCCACACCCACACACACACACAATCACATGCTTGTTTCAGTGTGTAATAATTTTCTGTATAATCCATGATGTGCTAAACTCTTTTGTTCAATGTATTGATTTTTCAATGTGACCAAGATCTGGAGTGTACAATCTACTTCTTTTTTCAAAAAAAAATAAAATGATGTGATTACGAGGAATGAATTGAAAATTTGTGATCGAAACACACTTCATACATAACAAGCGCGGGAAATTCCCTTTTCTTTCGATCGGCCAAAATCCCTTTTTCTTACGATGTTACCAAGTGTACTTATTTTATACCACTTGGGACGATTAATGTGGGGGATATGTTGTAAAAAATATTAGAAAAGGCAGAGAGAATGGCAGAGGCACACGAAAAATTATTACAGAAACAGAAACAGAAACAGAATATTGGTTTATAAAGACTCTGCATTCCAACTAGAGAAAGAAAACAAGAAGCAAAGGCAGGAGGGAAAAAGTGTCATGAGCGAGAGACTACGGTGCATCAACATGGAGACCGGAAATGTCCCTCTCAAGCCAACTGCCCATCATGTCCCTCGCCAGGACTCTTAATTCTTCATATTCAAATTTTCGTATATCGTCCTATAGTTATATATATATATATATATATATATGGATAAGCATCTTTGGTCCTGCACAGATCTACTTTTGTAATTTGATCTCATAATTTTTGAAATTGTCAAATTAAGGACAATTTTGAAAAATCTAGCTACAAAATTGCATGTGTTGTACACGTGACATGTTAATTTGGGAAGTTGCAGCAAAATTATGATTTTTTGGCCAATCTTTTTAATTGTAGGATCAAATTACCAAAATTAATTCCAATAGGACTAAAATTGCAAAATTTTTCAAAAAATTTTAACGTCCACGTAGGGCTATAAAATTTTAACAAAAAAATAAAAAAGGAAAAAACTTTTGGTTCTTTAGTTTTGTCCTCGATTCATTTTGGTCTACTTACCAATATTAATTTTTTACCATTAATTTAACCTAAGTTTTATTTTAATCCAACTTAATATATATATACCAATGAGTAGTAATTTATGATTAATTGCATTTAATATTGTAACATCCTACAATGCAGTCTTTTGGTATTGCCCAATAATCTTGATCATACACTGCCTACCAATATTATCACAAACTATGTATAGTGCAGACTGCAGCAGGTGCATGATTGAATTACAGCAGATGGTTGTAAGTTTGTCGTGGGATCAGATTTAAATGAGCGATAGACGAGTTGGATTGACTTAGCCTCAAAAATTGGACTCGGTGATCATCCTTCCCTGACAAAAACGCAAATTAACAAACAGGAACGTATGCATAACCCAAGTTACAATAGAATAAAACACAAACGGACAACCCAAGAAATCCAATAATGATAAGATACTGCAGACTGTCTGGATAATGGTGAGCGCGAAGAGGAAAACTGCTGCAATGACAGAGAGAGAGGCCCATGGATTAGTGAAGTAGGTGTGCTTGAGATTAGCTCTCCACTGATGCCATGTCTTCTGGCAATAATCACTGACAAGCTGATGAACCTCGTTGAGTCCGCTTTCAGGATCCAGGGCGATGTCCCTGGACAGGGAGTTGAATAAGTTGGCTACCATTTTGTCGCTGCCCAGTGCGTTCTGTATGATGCGGCATGAATGCAGCAGGCTCACGTCCCGGGCACTGTCGATTATGTTGTCCATAAAGAAGATGTAGGAGGTGATGTCGTTCCCTGCCCCGACATGGAACCGTTCGAATGCAATCAGGTTAAGGTATAACGATTCGAGTAAATCATCTACTATTATGAGAGGAAGCTTGAGCACTCCACCATGGAACGAGATGTCTCTTAGGCTTCTTGTTTTGCTCTTCTCAAAACGGATGCCGGCTTCTGTGAGCTCCGTGGCTGAGCGGATGATCTCATCTCCACCACGGTTGATGTGGTACCGTTTCTTCTTTTTTTCGGGCTGTGGTTCTATCCCAAGCAAGCTCCTCCGATATACATCTAGCATGTGCAAGCACTTGTCGAACTGCTCTGTATACCGTACTGGTTGATTAAAAAACTCAAGAATCCGGTTTGTCAACTTGCCTTCCTGTTTTAATTAGACCTCATGATGAGCATGCTTCCTTGGTAACACGATTCATTATTTACCTGTAAGTGCAGCATGTCTAGCTGATATCGTATTAAAAAAAATTATAATATTAGTACTGTAATTTTGGGATGGCAAGTTTAGTTCTATGATACCATGTACTCGAAAAGATGTCATGACAAGTGTATCACACTTGCTCTGTGATTGAATTGGTCCAGTAGAATTAGGCTTGGCAAGAATTTTCGGTGATGATATATACTATCTAGAAATTTTATGGACTATCTCTCTGTTGAATGAATACATAAACGAATCAAAAGGGAGACATCTTTACCTTGAAGAAATCGTCGTTTTGAATGGAAACAAGTAGTTCAAGAACTCTCAAAGGAAGCTGATTCTCGAGCATCAACATGTCACGCCTTGGATAAGGCACAATGTAGAGCCTGCCGTGGTTGCTGAAGATGGGATCATTGGCAGCCTAATCTTGAGGCTTATGATCAGTTTGAGTGGTGGTGCGCAATATTTCCAAGACGAAACATCCATCGACGATCATAACCGTCAGGAACTTGTCGTCGTCTTGCCACTTGGGGTCCAAATTGTCGTAGGCGTCTCTGAGATCCTGCACTACCGGAGTCAAGGCGTGGATAAAGCTACACAAAGGTTTATCCAATCTCTTGAGGAAGTGAGAGAGAGCTCGACTCTTGTGCTCCTCCATTGCACTCAAATGCGGGGTGCCATTATGATATGGTCCCAACGACACCATCTGCGGCAGGTAAACTGTCTTCTTCAAATCAGCAACGCAGGGCGGGATTCTGTAGATGCATCTTTTACTCCAGCGCGCAGACTCTGCTGAAGTATCGACGACTGTGTTGCTCGTCTCAATGTTTATGTCAACAAAATGTGCTTTTTCATCCATGTTCTTGGCTCACTGATTAATCAATCTAGACTCGCAAAGTTTGTTTCTATGTAGGGGTACAATATACAAATGATACGTTTGTGATTCGACAGGATTGGTGCGTATTTATACGTGTATAAAAGTCGTGTGATGCTCATCATCATCATCGTCATCATCTCCTGTGTGCCTTGCCCACTATTGAAGCATGAATGCGCCTTGCTCTGTCTGGTGGTCCAAAAGTGTTGCATTTCTGACAGGGTTTTGGGAGCAAACAATAAAGTTGACATAACCCCGGGTTCCCTGTTTCTGATTTTGGTGATACACGTTTTGCTTTTGTACACCCTACATAACTCTTTTTTGGGCATCAAATTAAGGTTTCCAAGAAAAATAAAAATGTAAAGGTTTCCAAATGCTCCTCATCTTTTTCAAATTCTCGTTTTGAGGAAAAAAGAAATTAATTCGATTGAACTTGATTTGGGTAAAAAATTGCTATTAAAAAGTAACATATGTCAATTAATTTGATTGATTTTTGCTAACGTGGCAAGTTTGTATGAATGGCATGGCAACTTATGATTTGTTGTCTATTTTTTTTTCTTTTTTTTTTACACCAATCAACATCATAATTTGACTGATAAGGTGTATTTCCTCAATGTGCATGCTATTTTCTTATCAAATTTATTCTAAAATTGTAAATTAAAAAAAATAAATAATCAATTTACAATTCTAACAAATTACATATATGACTAATATACGAATAATTACATAACAAGAAATACAATTAAGCATGACTTACACTACAAGATCAATCCTTATCCAATGCAAAGGCAAAAAGTTGGGGTTGTACGTACTTTTTCTGCATTCTTGTTTCTTTTGCATTATTTAAGTAAAGCACCAAGTGTAGAGAATATGTACGCTTCTTAACCTAGGACTATGCTTGAATGAGCATCTCCGATTATAATGAACATGAGGGTTGGAAATTAGATGTATGGCTTCTTTTCTCTAACACGATAGACATTTTGCTCTGAAAATTTTGTGATACGTGTTTATAATTATATTCTCAAAATAATGCTTAAATGCATAAAATCTCTTTGTTTTTTAATAAATTTGTTACAAACCTTTCTTAATCTTAAAAATAGGCAAACAAAATTCCTCTATATTTTCTTAAACGTAGCTCAATCACCCATCTCCGTAAAATTTAACTAACGGCTTGAACTGTTTATAAAATGATCATTGTACCCTTACTTAATATATATTATTTTTTATTTTAATGGCCGATGGATCTTTTCTTATTAAATAATGATCGTCAGATTTAATCAATTAATATCAACCGTTAGATTTTTTAAAAAAAATGAAATATCTGGATTTAACAAATTATTTAACTTATATTATATATAAATAATTCACCGCTTTCACTTACATTAGTCCGAGGAAAAAGAATTATTATTATTATATACAAAAAAAAAAAAAGCATGAGTTTACATAGGAGAAGCAGCTAGCAAACAGAGCATGCTAATAATAGCGTAATTCAATTAGGAACATGTATAAGTTTAATAAAAGATAAATCTATCTTAGGCATAAACTTTTCATAAGTTATGAGCATTTCAAGATCTAGCAATGTTTGTTCGTCCGTATACTCCATTGCATAAACTCCCAAGTTCTTTACACGTGTGATCATCAAAACTTTTGGACTGGCTTTAAGATGTCTACTCTTCTGCGTACAAGGTCTTTAACTTAGAACTTTCTAATATCTATCTTATGATTATAAGCCACATTGATCTTTTAGTCGAAACGCTCCAATATCTAATGTCCCATTAATCTTGAACCTAGATTTAATTGATCTCCATCAATTTATTCTAAACCAGAGTAATGAACTTAACATTTGGTCATAATCATTTAAATGAATCTTATTCATCAAGCCTAAGCCCAAGCCTAAATCTTATTGAGCATTTAAAACATAATTAATATTTTCAATTTTACAATCGAGATGAAGCCTTGACTTTGAATTTCTAATAAACGGGGCTTAAAGTTTTACAAGTTACAACCAAGGACATAATCATTCTATAGCTATCATGTTCATGTTTGTGATTCACGTTTTGCTTTACATCACTCACATCGCAGCAATCATTCCTTATCTGCTGGAAAGACAGAAACAAAGTCCTTATACGTACTGCATTTCTCTTGTTTCTTTTGCATTCTTTAAGTAAAGTACCTCGTCTACATAATTATTGTACGTCTTGAAGAAATATATTTTTTCATTTATGTACATTGATTGTCAAAGTTAATATACTACTCATGTATCCATTCAGTCCTTTCCTCTACCAATATCTTTGAAAGGGAAAGAATTCAAAATTAGGGTTGTAAAAAATGGGCATTATGTACTTTTGCCCTAAATCATCAGCCCCACTGCTCCGACGCTCAAATCGTACTCCGGAGACTTTGAGCAGGAGCATCGCCTTTAGCCGCTCTACAAAGCACTGAATCACGATTTAATCGTAGAGGTGGTGGAGGTGCAGCGATGGGTGACGCTTCCACACACCATTGCTCAAGGGAGGGGTTTTAGCGGATTGGATTCGGGGGAATCTCAATTTGAGCATAAGGGTTTTGTAACTATGGGTGGGTGTGGAGGGGGGTGCTCGCTGAGCGATCAGAAATATGTTGTGGCGTCATTACCAATTACCAACTTGGGAAACGAAGGTTTGAAATGAAGTCAAAGTCTCTTGTAGATAATAGGAGTGTTTGCAAAAATTTCTGCTCACGGAGTGATTTTTGTGAAAAAATTTAATTTACGTCTCACAACTTATATTATTTGTAATTTTGTGGCACATTCTTTTAAAGCTCCCCATATTTAGCCCCATGAGTGTCAAAAAAAATTACAATTTATGTCCTGCACATACTTTTCATTAGATTTTTGATGAAATGATGCACGTGCTCCGTTAATTTAACCAATGTTTGACTGTAATAGTGTAAAAATTTTCAATTTACGTCCCACAGCTTACACTGCAACCGGACCAAAATCGCAAAAGATGTAAGTTGTGGGCATAAATTGCAATTTTTTCATACAATTGCAATCAAATGTTGGTTAAGTTAATAGAGTACGTGCATCTTCCATCAAGAATTTACAGAAAATATGAGCGGGACGTAAATTCATTTTTTTTTTTTTTTTACACTTATGGGACTAAATGTGGCGAGAAGTAAAACAATAGGACCAAAATCGCAAATGATGTAAATTGTGAGATGTAAATTGCAATTTTTCCTGATTTTCGTAGAGAGTTAGAAGCTAATTAAAACTGTGTAATGTTTGTAAAATAAAAAATAAAAATCACATAAAAGCTAAATCAAATAGTGTTTGGAGAAAAATAACTTCTAAAATAAGTTTAATTGATAAAAGACCGTTTGAAATTCCCTCATGTGCCAATTAGGATATCTCATATTAAATTTATTTTATAAATACTTATCATTTATATTATTAAAATACCGAATAATAATAGAACAACTGGATGTTTAATTCAATAATATTCTCACTATGTACTAAAATTGTTCATTCATTCATAATAAATAAACTTGTATAATTGTAAAAAAAAAAATATATGTTTTAATTAATATTAAAATTTTAACTTATATTTTTCTATGGCATAGAAATAATATCCAATATTACAGAAAATAAAATATAAAAACTTTAAAACATTAAATATGTGTATAAATTTTGTGAGCAATAAATTATTCAAAGTATTTAAAAATTATAACATCAACTTCAGACTACCAATTCTAAAATAAATTAAAAATATAAAATCAAATTAAAATTATTATAATAAGAGTAATATAGTCCGAACGGAAATGCAATTCACTTACACGAAAATCAACCTAGAAAGCTCTTTTTGGACCTTCCGCTCAAAAGGTCTGCTATGGCCCTTAACTATTATTGAATTCACTCAAATTATTCTTAATAAAATAGAAAAATAATTTAGAAAAAATAAATAAATATATATATGTATCTTTTTAATAGACGCTTTAAGTCACTTTCATTTTTTTAAAAATTATGTTTTATTTAGACTTAATATAATATTTAATAGTTTATCTTTATCCAAGATATTCCGATTCTTTTGATAAATGAATTATTCAAATAATTTAAATTGATTTTTATATCTAATAATATTTTTTTATTATTATATAATATTAAATTTCAGGTCATTTATCAATTAATCATTCTTGTATTATAAACTTTGAAGAATTAACAATTTTTTTATTTATTAAATATAAATCTCCCGTACCTTGATACACAATAACATTTAATAATTGCACACTATAGGAAATATAACATTTAATCATAACTATTGTGGTTAAAAACAAGGGTAAATTACAGTGACGTTCTTGAGGCTTGACATAATACGAATATCCCCCCGTTTGAATTATTATGAATAGCATCCTAATTTTAACTACAGTCTAACAATTAGCCAAATTCGTTAGGTTTCCATCCATTTTTATGTTGAACTGACTAAAATACCCTTTGAAATAAAAATTATAATTTTATTTATTTTTTAAATTTTTTATATACTAAGTGGATAATTTTTTTTATAATTTTTAAAAAAATTTCGTCCATCCCGTTCGATTTGTTTTACAAGTTTTTCATTTAAAAAGAATAGAAAGAAACACAATAAGGAAGAAATTGACAATTTTATACTCCATCCAAGGATTCATAATTTCATCAAATATTAAAAAAATATTTATAATTTTTCAAATAATGAGAGAGTATTAGTAATTATGTCAAACCTTAAATAAAGTTGTAATTTACTCTAAAAATAAATAGTTATTACAAAAAGTTATGGGTCGCAACACAATTGTCATGGTGAGCAAACTAAATTTTTGCATTGATTCTTAATTAATGATAATCATTTACCATTACCCCGACTTTCAATTTATACCTGTTAAAATATATGTAGCAGTAAATTTTCTTCTAGAAATATGAGATACATAACAGGATGCTTCTCGAATAATTTAATGATTTGTAATAAAATAAATATACTTGGAGCAGTCATATGAAATAGTTGAGCATTAGAAGAACCCATGAGTGATGGGTGCATGGAATGCTGGTTGATTATGCAAACAAAGACAAATCACAACAGATAGAAGATACATATAAAATCTGGGAAGGGAGAGAAGCGCTGACAGCCGAACATGACAATAATATAAAGGAATTGAATCAGAAGTAGCCCTGGAAATTGAGATCTGATGTTGGAAACTTTCACATGTTGTGGGCTGTTTTGGCTCTCCCAGAAGTATGATCAAGTAACTGGTAATACCTAGATATAGATAGGCTTATACATTCAAGATCACATCATATGTCTCTGTCTCTCTTGCACTCGGCTGGAATGGTTGGGAACCTGACTCGATCAGTGCAGTAGTTGTAAATGGTGTACTTTTTGCGTACCCAACGGAGACGACGCCATTGGAAGGAATCGAGGTCCTGGAATTCCTTCTGATCCCACCACCGTTTGCCCTGAGTGTCGCAGTACTTGGCCTGGACGGAGGCCTCGCAACCGTCAATGTGGAAGCCCCTGTATGAAGCCACAAATGGAGCCTTGGACCAGTCGGTCTTCTCGAGCCCGCCCCTTGTTGCCCAGTCGTCTGCATTCCATAAGCTCGAGTATATCTTCATGGGCTGGTTAAATGGGAACTTCACTCCCAAATCCTTGTTGTTCTTGAAGACACGGATCGGCACATCGTCCACGAAGAATCTGTGTGTCCCCACATCAATCAAGAATCATCATATCATGTCTTTACATATACTTTCGGCAAAAAGTAAAGCAAGACATTAGTAGATTTTGCAACCATGCATGCCTCTTTCAAATGCATCACTTTCTCTAACCAAAAGTAATTCAAGTCGCTAAACGAGTGACCCCATCTAGAAACGAACATCATTTAATATTTAATATCTCTAAAACAGAAAATCGTTTAGGTGGGTATCAAATAATGCTAATGTCAATAAAAGAATTCAAAACGACCAGACGGGACCAGTACTATAGTTGTTTTGTGTATGTTTCAGTTCTGTTGGGAGTGTTTTCAAAAGTGTTTCCTGTTATCCATCCTCCTCCATCAGCGGCATAGGAGCAAGGATTAAGATGTTAATAATGCTTCTTGAAAGTCAAAAGCCGCACATGATCCCGACTACTTAATTATACCCCACCAGATAAATACATTAAGTGGATACAGATGGAAACCATCCATCGAGAGTCCTTAAGTTAATTTTAATTGGAGCCATTAATGAACACAACGAATCCGGTCGGCCCCCTTAATTTCACGTGCCCGACACCTCAAGTCAAAAAGATATCGACAGAAAGGTATAAACTAATCTATTATCAACAGAATTAGCCACAGAGGCGCAGATAAACAAGGACTCAACTATGAAAAATAAACACTTGTATGCTATCAGGGAACCGAAACAAACAACATTAAAGCAAACTCCACATAGATTTTGGTGTGCACAATACTAGTCATGCTCGGCCGCTGAATTACAGTTCTCATCTAAAGTATTAAGTTCCCTAGCAGCAGCTCAAGGAGACATTATTGCTGTTAAGTACTTGCCCACATTATCCATATGAATGTTAAGTAGTATGTGAAACCAATAATTACATCAATTGGTAAGTACATTAATATGCAAATGAAGGGCTTTAAACAAAAAAGAGATGTAGAGAAGAAAGCAAAGCAAACTTACACAATCTGGTAGAGGTTCCATAAGACAGAGTAAGTGTGGTATGCTTTTGTGGGATCAAACCAAAGATAAATCCTCTGCTCTTTGTCTCCTTTTCCCCCAGTGTAAACATTGGTCTGCAAGATGTATGGCTGCCCAGTTCTGTTCCCCAAGAACTCAAAGTCTATCTCATCATGCTCTGAGTTTTGAGAAGATAGCTGAGAGAAAAAAAGAATTCAACACAAATAACTCAAAAAATGCCCATCAAAGCTACAATGTGATCAATCTTTCTTAGCTAATTAATGAACAAATTAAGGAGCAGAAAAGGAGATCAGAAATGGCCCTTTTCCCAAGAACAGGGAATAATTATAATACTCCTTGTTATCTGCTTTCCACCCAATGGATGACAAGTAACAGTTCAAGATTATGAACAAAAGCAGCCCAAAAACTATGGTCAAAAAAGTAGTCTTTACTTACATAGAAAGCAGTAACAGTGCCAGCAGAATCTCCAGCAACCATCTTAATATGCATACTGAAGTGCCCAAACAGGTAAGAACCCTTTGACTGGAATCCAGTACCTGAAAACCAAAGAATCAAGAGTTAGACTCACTAAGTTCAAACCCTTTCTAGCAATAGCATTTGCAAGATTAGGCTGAATAAAGTCCATGAATGAGTAGATTTTACCAGTGTAGTTGTCAAGAACGAGCTGGATCTCTGAGCCACCATTGTAGTACTTGATGTGATCAAAAGCCCATGTGGGCACATAGTTCCTCCCAAAGGGCACATCCACTGGTTTCTTTGGAGCAGCCCCCAGAGCCCCAGAGAGCAGCATCAAGAAACCAAGTGACAGAGTCCATAGCTGACGAGAACCCATCTCTCTGCGAAGGCAAATGTGCCGAACTTAGAGCAAGAAATGAGGAGAAAAAGAGGAGAAAGGCCTCTTCAAGATTTTCAGTGCATTCCTGAGAGGGAATGAGGAGATGAGGAGAAGCGAGGAGTTTAAGGTCCTTTATATAGCCCTATGGTGCCTAATAATTAATAGTGTTACAGACATTTAAAAATAAGGCCTTCAGCAACAAAAGCTATGCCGCCCCCACACCACCCCCACCCCACACACCCCAAGGCCAATAGAAAATAAAGAACAGAAATGTAAAATATGATGAGTACCTACAACTCTACATTGCTTAAGGTTGATTAAGATATTGATATGCATGTGAAAAGGTTGAAACTTGGAGTGGAGTTTTATACCTAAATTTGGTATGTATTTTGTTCAAACTTTTACCTTTGTTTTTCATGTCAAATATAAGATATTGATATTTGCAATGCTTCAATTTTGATAATGTTAATATATGGGATTCGCACTACAATCACCAATTATTCGTTGAATTTTATTATGTCATGACGACGAATCTCTTAACTTTTAACGTCGCAAATTTTTTTGATTTGCACTAGAGATGATTTTAAAATTTTTTGAGTGATTTTCTTTGAACTTGTAGGGTTTTTTAACAGGTGGTCCATCGACTCTACTTGTGGTATGCTCAACTCCATATCATGTGTCGGGTTTTCTTTGGCATGAAGAATCAAGGGATTCAAAGTAGACATTTTGTACCATAAAATATACAATTAAATCCAAGAAATTCATTTTTAACATTTTCTTGTTTCATTATTTTCAAAAAAATGAAATTTGCGTTATAACAGTTTACAAGTACAAAAACACCATCCCCTCATGGAATGCCTGTAAAAAAAGTTTTCATAAGATTCTTGAAATCAGAACGGACAATCTTAAGTGCTCCAATTATATTTTATGATAAAATTATCAAAACACTCAATCGATTTTTTAAATTCGAATATATTATATTATGTCAAAAAAAAGAATGGCGATTTCCCCATAATGGAGACAGGCATTCTTCCAAATTTTATCCAGAAGTGTCCATTGTATGAGACATAGGCATTGCCACAGAGGGGATGAACATAACTTAGACAAGGCTGAGTGATGCTGAACAGAATATGACCTATTTTTGTTGTGCAAGAAAGACAGAGGCTGGGCCTCCAATCCATGTTTCTTCGGCTTTTCATTGATGATTTTTGTTCTTTTCCCACTCTTTTTTACCAAGGAAAAAAATCCTATTCTTGCAATTCTTCTCTAAATCTAGTGTGGACCAATCACTTGTCTGGATTTATTGTTTGCTATCATAATTGGACAGCTGAATTCCATTACTCTTGAGTAAAATTGTACGCGGATGGTGGGTTGTATCTGACCACAATTAATACGCACTACGCGTACTCTAATCCAATTCCTTTGTATTGGTGAGTGAATTTCTTTATTTATCTTTAGGGTAAATTTCTGAGATACCTATCATAGTTGGTAAAACATGAATTACTTAAAAGGGGAAAATGCAATTTATCCATATATTTTGAAAAATAAAAAAAAGTATCCTCCTATCTAACTTTAGATAGAGGGATAATTTGCTTCAGTTTTCAAAACACAAGGGGTTAATTTGCTAAGAAAAATTAGAGATTTTTTTATTCATTTCACATATCACAGGGGGTAAAATTACATTTAATCCTTATTTAAAATATAATTAAATTGTACTCATTTCTTCTTGAAATGTAATTTTTTATTAATTAATTAGTCGTTGTAACATATTGTTACTGCATATATATAATAAATAATTTTTTATATTTTAAAATATATTATAAATAAAAATAAAATATATAAATTGATGCATCACATTTTCAAACAAAGAAAGAAAAAAAATAACACCCAACTTAAGATTATTATCAACGCAACAAAAATTTGATGTGGTGGTGTCATAACCACCGTTTATAAAAGAAAAGTATCGTTTTTTATATTAAAATATTATTAATATTTCTTTATTCATACTGATTCAAAGTTAATTTATATTATGTTTTTTTATGCAATTCATTATAATAAAAATTTCAGTATTACGTACATATCGAGTGTATTCTAATCACTAGATAACAAATTTGTATGATATAAATGCCCTTTCCTTTTCTAAAATTGAAGGATTTAACAGAAAATTTGCTCCCTCAAATTAAATAAATGGGATACTTTTATGCAGAATGCTATATACATTCCTCAACCTTATTATATCTTTAAAAAGTCATATTTGGTTTGTTAATGGTAAACTTACAACCTTTTTTGTAATGCAATGGGAATAAGTTGTCGATAAAACACTTATTTTAAATAATTACAAATACACTTTTATGTTTATCGTAAAATCAAAAGTTATTGTCGACACCCAGTATGCATTATTGTTTGTTATATTGCTAAAAACGAATTAAAATCTCCAACTCACGACAGTGAAAATCCATCCAATTGTATTTTTTCTTTTTTTAAAGTAAAAACGATAAACTATTATTAGGTAAAAGGAATTGAAAACCATCATACTTATCGAATACCAAAATCTAACAAAAATCATTACAATAATCATCTTCTGATCAATAATATTAAATAAATTAAATTTAACTAACACTTATCATTAAACAACATCTGTTATACAGTAAAAACAATATCCAACACGAAAAATATGATTCGAATTCATAATTTTTAAAATTAAATAGCCTCAAATCTACCAACTCAACTAATCCTGGCCCATCCAACTGTATTAAAAAATGTGGAAAGAGGGACATGGAATGGAAGGATGATGGGGGCGGTCGACAGCACCCAATTCCATGCTTGATTTGTCCGGTTGGAGTGAAGTGTCAGAGAGCAGTCACAATCACAATCACAATCGCCCCGCCCGCGCCCGAATCTAAGCTCGTCTGCTGTCCTGAAAAGTTCAAAGGCAGCTGCCTATTTCATTCGTAAACACACTGCACTGCACCGCACCATTGACGGGTGGGTTGGGTTGCCTTCCCCATAACCCTAGCATTCATTCTCACGCGCTTTTCTATTAATAATTTAATTTATTACTTACTATATACTATTCAATTTTATTTAAATGTATATAACCATTTTATATATTTTAAAGTAACTTTAATCACTTAAATATTTTTGTATGTTTTAAAATGATAAATTAAAATAATTTTTTTAAAGTTTGATATAATTAAAAATAATCTTTCATTATTTAAATAATTATTAATACTTCTTTTATTTTAAAAACATAAATGTGTCTTCCTTTTTAGAAATAATTACACCAGTTTTTCTTGAAGTTTGGTGTGCTATGTAGACCTCATATGATTTGAATAAATACTTCTGGTGTCCTTGATATTTATTTTCATCCAGTAAACATATTCATTCGTCAGTTAAAATTCACTAAATTTATTGCTATTAGCAAAAAATCATATTTACCTCCGATGAATTAATTACCGACTTATTGTAGGTCAAATAAATATTTTACGATCAAACTACCTTTATGCATTTCAACACGTTAATATATATGATAAATATATCTTCATCTTAATAAGAATAGTCGGGTCACAAAATAATTGTTTGAAGTCTGAACATTAGGTGCGAACAAACTTATTGTTATCCAAACTAAAAGAATTTAACTGTTATAAAATATTCATTTTACTAAAGTTTGTCGATATATTATCTAGATTATCGTAACCCTACTGATAAACTAAGTCCAATTATTATTGGTCCGATCGTTATGAGTCAACTGTTGTCATTCTGTAATACACGCATAAAATAATGAATTATATATTTTCAGTAATGTTTAAACTTGTAATATTTTAACTGGAGAATTGAGGAGTTGAGCACCAAGTATATTAGGGGTAATATACACTACACAAGTTGTCACATGTTTTTATTATCTTCGAAGCAATATAGACATGGTAATTTACATTAAAACAGCATTGAGATTAGGCTCAAATGCACAAACATTCAATATTTATTACAAAATTATTAGTATATCTCTTGAAATTGTAGTTAAATTACAAGTACACCTCATATTTAATGACAAAAATTTATTAACACTCCATCATCGAGCGTACTTGTAATTTTATAAAGAATATAAAATAACTGTGTATTTAGATTTAATTTTAAGAAGTGTCAACACAATTTACCTTATGGGGAAAAAATAAAAGGGTTTCAATTATATTTTACTATCCGAATCATGTTTATTTTTTTTATCATTTAAATTTTTATTTTTTTGTCAACTTACCATATCAATTTTGTGAAATTTGTACTTTACAATGTATGAAGATTTTCTAATCAAATTTTTATCTGAAAAATATCGCATACAATACACATGTGATATTTAAAGAAAATATAGTGATGTTTCACTAGCATGTGCACTACATGTGGCATTTTTTAAAAAAAAGTTGATTAAAAAATGATCATATATGAAAAAATATAAATTTCTTAAAAATAAGATGTTAAATTAACACAAATAATAATAATAAAACTTTTAAAAAATATAATTCAAATGATAAAATATAATTTAGGATTAATACACTCCCCTTCACTGAGGTTTGGTGTAATTATACGTAGGCCCCTATGATTTGAAAAATTACATCTAACACTTCTGAAGTTTGTTTCCATCTAATAAATAAGTTCATTAATTAGTCAATTCACGCGTTAATGCATGTGAGGAGATATATTTTCACCGTTATAAGAGTTTTCTAGTGCGAAAAAATTATTTGATATGTAACAAGTCAGTAATAAATCAATCGATGATAAATATCAATTTTGATTCAATTCTTTTTTATTAATATCAGTAAATTCAGTGATTTTGGCAAATAAAAAACTTATTTATTAGATAAAAATAAATTTTAAGAGTGTTAGATATAATTTTTTAAATTATAAAAAAATTATATTTAATTATACCCAACTTCAAAAAAAAGAAAAGTATAATTATCCCTATAATTTATCCAAAATGAAAACAAACAAACAAAAGCGTGTGGATTTTACAAGGCTTTTCGTTTACGAAGTTGGGGTTTGGGAGTGAAGACTGAAGAACGAGGTGAGGACAGAAAGTTATTAAAAATCGTGAAAGTGGGGCCACAGTTATCACATAACATGTGATGTTGCCTCTGCCTCTCTCTCTCTGCCGCACATGATCTTCTCTCTCTCTCTCTTGATATCTGCAAAGGTGGCGATTGCTGATATTATTCCTTAATAATAATAATAATAATTGGGATTTAATTGATAGAGTTCGCCAAATAACTACTCATATTCATGCTATTTACACCCACTTATTAATTCTTTCCTACATCAATCAATTATCACTATTTCTTCCTACCATTTATTTATTTCACCTATTTAATTCCTGGTCAGCTCTGTTGCTTGTCGGATTCATTTTTTTTTAATTTTATTTAGGAATAATTATACAATCTCCTTCAAAAATTTACGTAATTATATGTAGATTTTATGTAATTTGAAAAATTACTTTTAGTATTTTAAAATTTACTTTTATTTAATAAATAAATTTTTCCATCAATCAAAATTTATTGATTTTGCTGATATTAATAAATAAATAAAAGTTTATATTTAACTTATAATTAACTTATTGTTGGTCAATTTTTTTCCAGATGAATTATCTTTGTACATCTTCACTCATTAATTGAGTCAGAAAAAAAAATTATTTAACCAATAATAAGTTAGTAAGAAATCAATCGAGCGTAAATATGATTTTTTATTTAGTCTTTTTGTTAATATAAACGAATCCGATGAATTTTGACTAATTGATGACTTATTTATTAAACAAAAATAAATATCATGGATACTGAATGTAATTTATTAAATTGCAAAGAGTCCGCATGTAATTATAACAAATCTCAATGGACGGTCTAATTGTCCCTTTTATCTAATACTTCATATAAAAATTATATTATTTATTTTTATTGGCATAGGAAATTGAATTATTTCATATATTATAAATAATTATAGTTTCAATACAACCAAGCATAATAGATGTAAAAATTTAAGCTTTGGCAACGATTAATCAAAATTTGTCATGATTTTAGTTATAATCAGACGATTTGCTGTATTTTTAGCTACAAACTAATATTTTTGCAATGGGAAAAAAGAATCATGGTGTAAGATAATGAAAAATAAAAAATAAAAAAATAAATTATAATTAAAATTATTATGAATGTAGAGAAGTAAGACGAGAAAAAAATACGGAGCAGTGGGCAGTTAAGAGAAAAAAAAATATAATCATGAAGTTATTAAAAAAATATTAAAATTACTAATTTGACAAATTCTTTTTAAAGGGAACAAATGAAATAAATGTTAAATTTAAATATTCAAAAATTATACGACAAAATATTTTATTTTATAATAGTATAGATATGTAATTTATTTAAAATATTTAATTTTTATTTAATACATATATTTATAAACAATAGGATGGGTTCCGAATTTGAGAGAAGTATTTGTAGCAATATCGTGTGACTCAAGTAGTTTTTGAGTTGGCTAACATGAAACCTGAATAGAATAAAAGAATTATTACATGTGGATTACTTCATAACTAAAATTGTCCATAAACTATAATATACTATTGCTTCCATACCAAAAAGCATGTCCAAAATTTTTAAATTGGAATTATATAAACCTCTCCTTACTTTAAAATTTGAACAAATTTCACCAGAGATAACTACAATTTTCTCTATTATAAAGTGAGAGCATCGTTTCGGTATCTTATTGTTTTTAGTCTGTCAATTTATATATTTTTTAATATCTAATTTAATTTATTTATTAACTTTTCACACTTCAACCCTTCTAAACGCCCAAAGTGTCATACTTTGCTCGACTTTCACTAACTTCAATTTTTTATAACTTAAAATATATTTTTAAAACTTAAAACTTTTATTTAATTATACACACGTATTTGAGTCTGCCACATGCACTAATTCGTAGAATTATGCTTTTCTCTTTTTTTCTAGACTTCCAAATTCTATTTTTTTCTCCATTTTCTCAATATTTCCTATCTTCTTCTACTTCTCCTTCTTTTTTTATTAAATATCTTTTATTTATCCAATTAAAAATAATAATTATGCACACACTATTTTATTACATCTACAAGCGACGGTTTAAGTTTATCCAAACTCCCATGAAAACTGTCATCGAACACAACAAGACTCCACTTTGGCAACGTGGGGGTGCAGAAGTTCCAACAGTTTACCAATGTGCCAATGTCTTAGGATGTTATTTATATTATATCATATATTTATTTTAATAAAGCTGTTGCGATCGCAGTATAACTTCTAATTATTAATAATTAATATATGAGATAATTATCAATATTAAATATATATAATTAACTAATAATTATTATTACAACAAATCAATAATTACAGTCAAAATATAATAATTATACTCACCCGTTAGGGAGCTTAGAATCATCAACTGAGTTAAGCGTTATTGGCTAAGTTTTAAATTAATGTTAAATATCCACCTATATAAACATATTATTACGAATATTCTTTTTTTTCTTTTTTCACAATTATGCAAACCAGTCTCTGGCACAAATAAGCCAACGTCATTAAAAAAAATATATAATGTTTCGTTTTAGTTGATTATAATGGGAAAAAAAAATCATAATACATACAAAATCAATCATGATTCTGCAACTAAATTGATTTTAGTTTTTGCAAGTGACCAAAGCATTAGCCATTGCTAAAACTCTGGCAAATATTTTTGCTAAAATCATGGCAAACACCCTCCCAGCCTTTTAAAAAAATTGCAATTATGCCTCTTGAAATTTCAATCGTAATTATAAATACATCTTATTCGGTGATAAAAGTTTACATAAATACCCTGTAAGGTACATTATACTGGCAACCTCCAGAGAGTATACCTATAATTTTACAACGAACATAAAATATTTGTGTATTTGAACCTATTTTAAGAAAATATCAATGTAATTTATCATAAAAGAATTGCAACATAAAGATTTCAAAATTTTAATCCTTTATTTTACGATGTTTTTCAAAATAATTCCACAATTAGCTAATTTAAATATATCTAAACCTCTAATTTAAGCAATTTTCAAATTAATCTTAAAATTGATATATTTAGTCATTTATTTTATAAAATTTATTGGACTAAATGTCGTGAAATTTTTTTAATATTGGAATTATTTTAAAATTTTATAAAATGAAAGATTATATTTGTTGAGTTTTTCAAATGTTTAGAATTATTTTATAAAAATTATAAAGTAGAAGATTAAAAATATTAAATCTCCTATTTTATAGGGGTAAAAGTATAATATTCAAATTTGGTGCAATGTGAAGGATGAATTAAATCCATCTGTCTATGAGCGCGAGCCAGCAGAGCATGGGGATGCACACACGCACACGCACACACAGACAGACACAGACACAGACACATGCATGCGGGGATTTGACGGATTTTGACGTGCAAGGGAAATAGGGAGTGGATGATTCATGTGCTTTGCTCTTCTCTCTCTCTCTTATTACTTTCTACATAATCATCACTTGAATTATTTGTAGTCCACTGAGCTGTCTTTCATAAATGTTGCTTTGCTAGTTCGTACAAATCCCCCCTCCCCCTCCCCCTCCATCTTCCACCACCTCATTATCAATCATTCTTTGCCTTCACTTGCTCTGTTCCAATCAAATCCAATTGAATTTTTCATATTATGATGAAATTCAATTATTCATATTATGATAATATTAATAACTCTTGTCATAATATTAAATGATTGTATATTACCCAGTTTTGAGCTAATTTTTTTACAGAACATATATCAAGAAACTGATTATTCCATATATTATAAATCACTATAATTTAAAAATTATGATAAATTCATATTATTTATTATAGTCAAACAGGCAAAAATTTAAATCTTGAATATGATCAATTAAATATTATATCATGGTTTTACTTATGACTAAATCACCCATTATAGTTTTAGCTGTAGCTAATGTTTTGTCTTTTCTTTAAAAAACAACGATTAATGGTCGTTGTATAGCTGTTATCAATTAGTATTGCTTTGATTTCTTACATTTAACCATGATCATTGACCATAAGGAAAAATAATATTTTTTTTTCTAGTGGTAACTACCCAGACTTTTTGTTTTTTTTTTCATGATAAATTATATATATTGATCTTTCATAAGGTTTGATATAATTACAAATATCCATTTATTATTTAAAAAATTATCGATACCACCCTTAAACTATCGCTCGTGCAATTATGGACCCATTCTATTAGCTTCCATTAGAGTTACATTAAAATTTTATATTGAATTGCCCTCATTACCTTTTTAAATCATGAATTACAATTTTATTTTTTTTAAAATATTTTATAAACTAAAATGGCATTTTTAAAATATACATGCTTAAACACAAATGAACAAATTAATGGGACATTGCCCAACATCATATCTTTTAATAATTCTTTTTAGATTTGTTTTTCTAAGGATGATTATAATATCAGCAATAATTTCTAAAATAAAAATTATTAGAATTATATTAAATTTTAAAGATACCCAATATAATAATTTGTCATTTTCTCAATTATAACCGTCAAATAGGGCATAATCATAAGAGGTCACAGCTGATATATATATATATAGTTCATATTGAACTGTAGTTACCATGAAATGATCAGTTCATCACTATTGTCCCCTTCTACACACTTCAAGAAAATAGAACATTAGCGCAAAAAATTAAATAAAAATTTATATTAAAATTACGACTAAATCTCAATTTACCCTCTTATGAAATAAAAGATACTCTTCAAAATACCTTTCTATAAATAATTATCTTCGTATGTTTTTTAAAATAATTTTAAAATCTCCATTACGTAAAAATGTATCACTCGAATTTAGTACTTCTTTTATTTTTTAATTGTATAACAATACGAATTATATTCTTTTTTTAAAATCTTTAGAATCTCATCGCACATAGATGAAAGGTTCAAATTCATTTCAATATATTCTGATTTATAATATAAAATATTATAATTTGAAAATGTATATAAATTTATACATTTTTATAAAATATAAACAAAAATAAATGTTATACCTATTTCAAGAATAAATATAAAATATATAAGTAAAAATAAGAATCCCCTTCCCCCACCATTGGCCGCCGCCACCACCTTGCCCTCGCCCTTCCCCCTCCCCTCCATCATGAACTGCCGCGTTGTCAGCGTCAGGATATTGAGACATGTTTTGTTCTTAGGCAAGTATTTGCATATGGTTTTTCTTAACATATCATAGGTTAATTCCATCTGACCTTCGTGTCAAAATATTAATAAATCAAAAAGTCTCTCCAAATAATGAAAAGAAGGATAAATGACATAAATTTTTTGTCTGGACTCACTTTAGTTCATCATCTTCATTTGCTGGTTTTATCATCCTAAAGTTAATTTGTATATGTTGTTTCCCAATATTGGTAAATAATGGAATGGGAGTTTTGATTTCACCCTTTGTGGATGGAACCGTAATTTGGGGATCTACTCCACATTCCAAAATCAGAAAAATGAGAATTTTGCATGTGATAGCTGCAGAGTTTAACACCTAATTTAAAGCTTGTACCTTCCTTTTCATGATTTTACTCTAAATTGCCTGTCTTCAGAGAGGGGAAAGCGGAAAGTCTACACATTGGATTATACTCATCATTTCTTGCTTCTGCATCTAACAACTCAACAAATTTTGGTAAGAATCCATTTTTGCTTGCCTCTTGGATATGGAGTCTTTCACATAAAATATTGGGATAATTACAATGCTCATCCACGAGGCTTTGGTATAATTGTACGTAAATTTTTTTTAGTTTGAAAAATTACATTTAGTACCATTGATGTTTGTTTTCGTCTAACAAATAAATTTATTTATTAATCAAAATTCATTGAATTTGCTAGTATTGATAAAAAAAAAATTGAATAAAATTTCATATCTGTCACCAATTGACTAATTAATAACTTATTGCGAGTCAAATAAATCTTTTCTAGCTAAATTATTCGTATAAAAGTGAAGATATATTTCCTCACATGCATTAGCGTGTGAAGATGCATAAGAGTAGTTTGATAAAAAAAAAAAAAAAACCTATTTGACTCATAATAAATCAGTAATAAATAAATTTTATTCATTTTCATTCAATTTTTTTGCTAATATCAACAAATTTAGTAAATTTTGACGAAAGATGAGAGCTATTATTAGATAAAATGAATGTCAGGATACTAGATACAATTCTTAAATCATAGAAAATTTACGTATAATTATACAAAATTTCAAAAGAGAACAATGTAATTATTTCTAAGATATTCTATGGATACTTTCTTTGTTTTCGTATTTGAAAAGGGCAGTTTTCAATGAGATCACGTTGGTTTAAGCCTTTTTTCATGTGGGATTTGACCATAAATTTCAGAAAATTATTTTATACCAATTTTTATATAAAAAATTATTGGAAATTGAGAATGAAAACAAAGTAATGGATTTGGGCCCAGGATAAATGAACCAAAATTCAGATTGTTATTGGATTGTAATCCCCCCAACCCCAATTGGGCGGAAACCCAGCACCTCACTTACTTAAATTCTTTATGGCAAATGTGGCAGGATTGTTGGGGAGCGACTCCCAAAACACAAGGACCTTTTATTTATAGAGGGGCCATGTTGCAGTTCTTTCAACTCCACATGAAACATCACAAATAAGCACAATCTGCCCACCATTCACCAATAAAAGCAGTGTGTGTACAAACACAACCCAGCACCTTACAAACACCCCTTAGGATGTCGGGCTCCCTTCCTCCAAAGACTAATAATGTCCCCAATCCCCAAATCTAAGTACTAAACTTGAATTAAACAAATTAGTCCTTATACCTTTTCAATTTCCACTACTCACTTAAAGACTATTCGCTGAAAACTTCTGCCAAGCAACTAAGCCCAGACAATGAACAATCCCTTCAGATATGCTACTCATTCCAGAAGCAATGAACATTGGGATCTAAGTGTACGATTGATAAAAGAAAAGGGATAAAACAGAAGAAGAATGTCCCACAGCTACATCGCCCGTTTCTTCGAACAATACACTTTTGAGTCTAATCTCCTATTGCCTCATTGTCCAGTACAGATTCATCGTGTATATGAAAATGTCATGGAAAGAGAGGCAGAAAATCATGACAATATAGAGAATGGTGATGAAAAAATTGACCATAACTCACAAGAAATTAGGAATTTCAGTTAATTTTTAGTTTTTCTTCCGCCCCTTGTTTCTTTTCCCACTTGACAGCTTTTGGGTTGGTTGCTTGGCATCAACGGGTTCATTTATGAGGCCATTTGAAGAATCATCAGAAAATGCGATATCAGTGGAATACTTTTTGATCCTCAGAGAGATAAGAATACTGGATGAGATCCCAAGAAGGGGAAAGACATATGACCAAACCTGAGATCTCTGGGAGCCAGATGCTGAAGCTACAGCAGCACTGGCAAGGCTGCCAATTGAAGTGTTTTGCAAGATCATTGGTAGGCAGCCAATTACTGTTGGAAGTAAGAAGTCCACAAGAAACCCAACATTTGTAGCAGCCAATGCATAATTTATGACGTAGGACGGTACAGGTGAGAAGCGAGCAAGCAGAACGAATTTCCAACCATCTCGCTCGACCCCCCTTGATAGCAGGTGAAAGTACTTATTTTTCTTCACCCATTGAGCAGCAGAGCCAGAACTTCTGAAGACAAGCCTGTCATAAAAACAGAAATGTAGTGAGATTGGTGGGAATTCTCGTCGCGCACATGCACCCACATAAGTAAGATAGATTTACAGAAGGGGCGACTTCAAGTAATGAGAAAAGGCATCAATTGGAGTAAAATATATTTTCAGCAGCCTCTGCTACTTAACTTTACGTTCTTATGTTCTTTCAATCTACTGAGGTAGAAGGTGTCACAGAAGAATCCACATGGGGAACCAGATAAAGTAAGGAAAACACAAAATAGAAAGCATGAGAAGACAGGCAAAGAGAAAAAAGATAATCTATTCCAAACAGCTGAAAAAGTAGAAAGCTAAGCACCAAAGTAATAATCTCACTTGGAAAAATACAACAGTGAAGGAAGAGAAAGATAGAACAAAGAGAACAGCAGTATCACTTGAAATTCATAAAACAAAAACCAGTAATCAGAAAGGAAATGACATGCTCCGCAAATAGTTAACAGTTAAGATGCTAAAGACCATAAAATATCCGAACTATCAATTTAACTGTAGACTAATTCCACAGAAATTATTATGAAGATAATAACAGAACATGCAATTCTAGGAGACAGAACAGTATGAAATTCATCTAAAGGAACTTGTTAAAGGGAAAATTGTAAATTTTGTCATGCTCTGTCCCACTAAAAGAGCGAGAAAATCAAACTTGGAGAGTTCAGGAAAAGTACATCTGATAAACAAGTGAAATCATAGCTTGATGTAAAGCCATTTATCAACTTCAAGTGAAATCTTGCGGATATATTAATTTCTTCCGTGTAAGCAGGAGACCATGGCTTACTAGGTTACCAAGAACGTAGGCTGATACTAACAAACTCTAGTTCCTGTTACTCAGTTCCGTAGGACTTGAATTCATAACTTCCTTGATTGATAAGGCCGAGCTTCTAGAAACTACAAATTTTACATTATTTCCCTTTCAAAAGTTGACCAAAGTGCTGAAGAAGTATCTTGGCACCAGGGCTCCTTGGTCAAGTAAGGGCACAACCAAATCCAAGCAGAGCATGTTCTCATTAATAAACTTCAACAGAAAGAGAATGCTAGTGGAAGTAAACAGTGAAGGAATGTAGAGAAGATAGTAACATATCAAGTTAAGAAATTCATTACTTTTTTCAAGGGTATAGCACATATGTTCCAAGTCATCAAATTCAATGAACACAGAAAAAGAAAGAGGCATTCTTCAAAGACTGGGATCAGCATGCACCAAACGAGTAGCAGTTATACAGTTGGTCGTGCTATCACTGGACAGCAAGGAACACAAATTGATGTGATACATTCTAACAGAGAGTATTTAGAGAAATTTTCTGTTCAATTATGTGATATTTTGGTTACCTCCCAATAACCATAAACTCTTCTGTAACTGTTTGTATACATCTTAAACCTCAGGTTCAAGTAAAAGTTGTATGTTATCATTTCCTAACAAGTTTGTGAATGATCCTTGCAAATTGAACATCATTAGAAAAGAAGTCCTAGCCTACAAATAAGATCAAATGACGCTTATCCTTATGATCAAATGTAAATCATCGGCTTCTCTCAAACATAGCAAGTGGATATTCTGTGTACTGCTCTGTTGCAAGATTAGACAGATAACATAACATCAATGATAATAGAACGGTAGTAGAATAGCAACATAACTTGCGGGATTTCCATAATCGAACAACTCTCAAACTCACGAGTCAAGTTTAAATCCAAGAACTGCCACAAATGGTGCAGAAAAGACTAGCCGGTGGGATTGGATACTTGAAATATACTGGTGAATTTGTTCACAGCTAATACGCAAAAGGAAACTACTTTTCTTTCCTCAGATTTTTATTAAATGTTCTGAAAGGGCTGAAGGGCCGATTAACCACAAGAACACCAACTAGCCAAACTTAGCTGTTTTGGTCAATTTGAAGATCATTTACAATTTTTCAGCACCTAAAAGTTCCAGGAAAGGAAAAGCAAATCCATAACTTATAGCAATCGGAACAGAGATTTTAAATTTTGTCAAGTACTAAAAGACTGATGAAAATAAATAAAGCCCACAAAAATAAATTCGAATTATATTGGTGAAAAGAGATAGGGGAGTTGCCTGCCGATCCAGAAGGAGAGGGAGGCTCCGAGGACCTTGGCCGAGAAGACACACAAGAGGGCCGGCAAGAATCCAAAGAGCAGAGAAGCGCCGGCCTCAAAGAAAACGGCGTACGGCAAGCACAGCGCAAGAGTGACTGTGTGGACTGCGACGTAGGCGGGAATCGCCCAAAACCCCAAACGATCGGACATCCCTCTCAGCCACTGCATCACGTCGGAGTTCTTCCCATTATCCCATCCAAGTTGCTTCCCCAGTTGGTTCCTCATAATCACCGCTCCGGCCAATGCAACCACCGCCACCGCTGCCGCCCACCGGCTGCCCGCCATTCCCATTGTCCTGCTTCCCTCTTCTAGTCTTGTTCCGATCAGTGCGCGATTGTGCGTGTTGGAGTGCAGTGCCGTGTATCCCTGGCGGAGCCAATGAGGATTTTTCATTCGTTTTCAATGGGGAAATTGTGCTACAGACCCTCTAATTATGAAATATTTCTATATAGCCCCTAAAGTTATCACGAAACAACTCCCTTCCGTTATTTGCCCGTTAAAAGTTCCGTTAGTAAATAATAATTAAAAGAGATATACACAGATTTCTCATGTGAAAATCAAAATAGAAAAAAAAAATAGTTACATGTTAAAGGACTAATTACACTTAAACTCCCTCTAAAATTATAACTTTTCTACAAAAAATAGATATTAAAGTTGCACCCTTTACGAGAATTTTCTGTTTACAACTATAATTATTTTGTTAAAATTTGAACAAAAAATGCTGGCATCCTATATAAATTTTCAATTTTAATTTCCATTCAATGCTCTGTATAATTTATTGATAAAATTATCTTTTTATACTTGTAAGAAGGTAAATGTAATATATATTGATGCGTGCCTTGATCCAATTGCACACAAGAATGGAAGGATCTTTCAAAAAATTCTAAGATTAATGGTGACTAACCTGCAAAATAAAGATTAACACTTTGATGCTTAAGTCAGTAAGAGTTTACTAAAAAAATAAACGGAAAACTTGAACTAAAGTGAGAATAATGACTAAAAGTAATATTGAAGTGATGAAAATCGTGTGCAGTGTAAAAAATATGCTGAAAATAGTCTAAAACCAAGAGAGGGAGAGTGTGACTGTGATAACTTGTGTTACCAAAATGACTGTACAATGCTTCAATTTATAGAAGTTCGTAGAGCAGGATCTGGAAGGAAGTTGGGGTGAATCCAATACCGTTGGATAGTTGAACATGTTAGCTACACAACATAAAAAGAATTTTAGGATTTGGAGTTATATAGACAAAGATATGACTATTTGATCGAGTCTTGCCGACTTTGTCTGAGTATACCGAGTATTAGTTACTTACTGACTAAAGAGTTAATTTCAGCTTAGTCTCTTGGTGTTAATCAAGATTTTGTACAATAACGTGATTTAAGGTGTCAACAACCTGTATGATATATCATCCCTGCTATATGATGACTCGACGTGCTATATTGGACTCATTTGTTGGGTATGCTAGGTTAGCAGGGCCAATGCGAGTTCTAGCTTTGCTACCTTGCTCGTGGGTCAGTAGGTTTTAACTTATTGGACTGCCTCGATGAGGGGTCACTACCTTATCTTTGGGCTTTGAGGAAAAATATTGAAAATATAGTGGGCGATGAATGAAAAAATTAGTCATATTATCAATGATTATACAGATTGCTGAATAAGGTGGAAAATTAAAATTTTATATATATATATACATTTTGTTTGGTTGAGGTTAACTTTTTTGTCCAAAATCATAACGAGATGTGGTATAGTTATAAATGAAGAATTTGCAGAAGAAGTGTAAGTATAGTTTCAAAAACTTTTGACAAAAGTATAATTTTATATTTTTATAGCATAATTGCGTATGATTAACCCTAAATTAAATAAACTAATTTAACATAAGAGTTTGGAGCACAAATTTCTAATATAATTCTCTGATTTTTATATCAAACAACAAGACATCCATTGTAACAAACTGGAATTTAAAAGTTTATAAATTCAACCAAACATCCATTGAACAAACTCTTAAGAATTTGAAGAGAATGAAATCTTTGGAGTTTCTAACATATTGAAATAGGATTTCACTTGAATTTTCGACGTTGAAATGCATAAAATTCTAAATCATGATTTGAATTTTTTAATTGGTGGAAATTGGAAAGTTTTATAATGCTTTATTTTTTGTTTGTACTATATAATTTTCCATATCATATATAGACTTTAATAAATATTGATCCCACATTTTATAATTGTAAACAAAATTGAATTGGTCGAACGATTTATTATTTTAGCTCGGTTGAGTTACTATTGAGTTGAAAAATTACAACCACTTCTTTTAAGATTTTGCATAATTATAAATATCTCTTTGTTATTTGAAAAATTATAAATATTCTCTAATTTTAAAGTCCATCTAACTACAAACACATTCCATTAGTATACGTAAGATTTCCATTCAATTTTGATGGTAAACTTGACCAAAAGAACCTCTTTTTTTATAAATTATAATTTTATATATATTTTATAATTTTCAAATATTTTTATAAACTAATATTTCCTATAAAATATTTATTTTATTCACCCTCAATTTTTTTTATATATTTTTTCAAATACTTTTTTTAAATAAATCAACAAGAGCAAAATGGTAATATCCACTTCATCGTTTAGGAGTTACATAATTATTTTTCATTTGAAGGAGATACTTGCAATATTTCAAAGTATTCATAATTATGTAACCTCAAGAAATCTAGTTGTAATTTACCCCATATCTTATTGATTTTGTTAATAACCGAATCGATTTTGAACCTATGTTTAAAATTTTATCAAATAATAAAAGTTTAAATTCAATTTATTAAAGTAAAAAATTAAATTGAAATGAATTTTTATTGAATAATTTTAAATTAAATTTTGAATAATTTAGGGTAAATTACAACCGCCTTCTATAAGGATTGATATAATTATAAATAACTCATCATTGTTTGTAAATTACAAATTCTTCTAATTTTAATTCCTCTCGAACAATCAACTAATTCTATTAGCCTCCATCAGGTCTCGATCCAATTTGAATTATTACCAAAATGCCTTTTGAAATATGAATTATAATTTTATTATATATTTTAAAAAAATTAAAATATTTTTACGAACTATTACGTCTTATGAATTACTTATTTTAACCACTCATAATTTTTTTAAATATTTTTAAAAATTAATTCTAATTTAATAGGGCACTTATAATCTTATAAATAATTGGATATTCGTAATTATATTAAATTTTGAAATGGACAAATGTAATATATCCAATAATTTAATGAATATTTCAGTTGTAAACTTCTAGTAGCTGCACGTTTCTTGGCTGTTTAATTTTTCCGGAGTCGGCAAATAAACAAACTCGGCCTAACTTCTTGGCCCTACCCTACTGCCTTTACCTGTAGGCGCTGGACTTTAGCTTCTATCTCCACCTCACATACATTAAATGTGAAATTTGAAATTGAATTTGATTTGAAATTTTGAACTCGATTTTAATGTCTAGAGTCAATGTAGATATAAAAAACTTATACCAACTGCATATTAACATGTGTAATAAAATTTTTATTTTTTATTAATTTTATATTTTTATTTATAAAATTAGATAAAAAGTATTTACGATAAATTAAATAAGATATTGTGATAGATAAGGTTGACATTTTTAAGATAGTTCAAAACAAATTTTGCCGACCTGTGGTTTTGTTACTTGGGATATCCTCTTTTCAAGTTGTAGTTTCAATCCAAATCAACTTCATAAATCAAGCTTAACCAATTTTGTACTGACATGAAGCAACAAACCTAACCAGTCTAATATTATTGTTAGCTTCTCGGTGAGATAATAATTAATTCAGGTTGAAGTTCAGCGCATTCATGGCCTATTCAGCCCGGCAGTCATGTTTGCCACATTCTACACTTCAGATGACATGTCACTGACAAGTGCATGCCAACAGGGATAAACATGAAAATTGTAGCCCGTTGGATAAAGATGCTAGGTTAGAACTTTTCCTATTTTTAGCTATTTCTTTGTTGATGTGGGAGATTCTGAATCTGTTGTTGTAGGCTATGGATGACGCGACATATAGCTGGACCAACCATATTACGAGAAAGTAGACATACCAAGAAATCTAGAGATATCTTAACCACCCTTAACAACCTCCCTATTTTTCTCATCCTGGTTCTATAAATAGGAGATTGGGTAAGTCAACAGAGTCGACTCATTTTTAACTCATTTTTAACTTATTTTCAACTAGCATTCCAACTTTACTTCAACCCCAACACACGAATTTCTATGTAATATTCACTCTCATTAGTTTATTTCACATGGGCTCGTCCGTTTTTAATCTTACTTAGTATTTTTTCTCTAGTTTTTTAAATTTTTTTACTGATTTAAGTATTAGAGTGTTTAGTTTCTGTTTTTTATATTAATCTTTTGATATTTTTAAAATACTCAGACAATTTTTTAAAATAAGATAATGCTATTCGAACATGGTGTAGAAATATTGAGTTTAAGACGTGAAAATGGCTAACTTAAACAACGAATGCGGCAATGATTCTTTTGAGGGTAACATCGGTCTCCGTACCAGAGTAGAGGTTGCTGGGCCACATAGGGGAACAAGTTCATAGACATTTTATTGCAATGTGTAAGAAAAACAGTTAAGTTTGTTGTTATGAGCATCAGTCTAAAAAAATTATCAAATGATCTAAATGTTTCATTTATTGACAATAGAAATAATTGAAACTGAGCAATCAGTATCAGTATCATTCATTTTAACATCAAACATCTACTTGGTTGTGACTATAATACAAATGGCGTGTATGCAAAAATTGCAAGAATTTTCCTTACAATGGATACAAATCTCGGTTCCAGTTCTTTGATTCCTTTGAACAATATGTTCCATTGACTTAACTTGACAACTTCAAAGGCCTTTGATCTCCTCCTTAATTGATTTGATTTTCATAATGCAATCTCAGTGTTTTTCAACATAATTTCATGCTATAAATTTAAAAATATTGACTACGATTTGAAGATTTTTTTTTTGGAATCAACACCTCAAAATCTTCCTCCGAAATTTACTCATTTCAAAATTAGCAATATAATCACAAATTAAACTTTAGTATATTATTATTTCAGCAACTTGTCTTTGTCTTGAACACCGTAGATCTATATTTTTTTAATTATTAATTTTATATCATATATATTTTTATATATATTCACTTATATTGTTTAAATATTAACCATGGATTAAAATAAATCAAAATTTGGGCCGTAGATTTACTAGTTCAATTTGAATTTTAGATTCAAGTCAGATCCAATGGTTATTAAATAAGGCTATAAATATAATTTTATAATTAAAAATAAAAAAAAATCGTGAATTACACAAACTCGTGTGAGAGGTGAAATTGCTCTATTTTTCTTTTCATATGGGGTAATTTATTTTTTTTTTTTCCACAAAAAGATAATTTGCCCATTTCGCATAATATAGGGAAGTAATTTGCATTTAACCCTTAAAAAATATAATCTAGAAAAGTTCGAACTAGGCGGGTAGCCATCAATTCTAACAAAATGAACAAACACAAAAGATAAACCACAAATGCATCAACCACATAAATACAACTTTCAAGATCGCACTGCACTAGAACACCAAAATACAGTAAAGCTCACATAGACTAAAAAAAAAAAAAAATAGCCTTGAGTACATAAGTAATATAATATTATCACATACGTTAAATATAATATTATTCCACGAGCACATCTTCAACATGTTCGCTGGTGAGTAGGACATGTTAGCCAATGCTCCGCCATATCAGACAAGCATTCGCGCGCGCGCACACATAATAAATCATAAATCAAAAATCTTTATGAGATTAAAAAAAAAAAAGGTGGAACACAAGAAAATAAAAGTAGGAGAAAAGATAAAAATATTATTGTGCTATTAAGTATAGAAAAAGCTATAAAAACAAATTGAGTTGCAAAACAATGGCATAGCACATAAAAAAGAAACCCACATGAGTGGACCAAAGCGATACTGTAACAACCAACTTCTAGACTATAAGTTATGAAGAATTTGTGTGGGCGGGAATGCAAATTGAAGTGAAGCAAAGAGAATCTTGGTAAGGAGGGCCCAGAAATGGGGCCTTCAACACAACCAAAAAAACAAAAACTACTATTAGTCAAAGTAAAGCCTCTCTTTTTGAACTTAGAACAATTCTTTAACTTATTATTATTACTAGAACTAGAACAACCTCATCCTTTCTTTATCATTGACCGTACGACTACACCCCCACACTCCTTTTCTCATTATTAATATTATTAATTAATACCAACCTCTCTCATTTCTTATACATTATCTACTACTTACAATTCTTCTTACATGTAATCTTTCTCCATATCTATGTTTTTTTCCTCTCTCTCTCTCATTCTATACATATTACCTGTTTCTTGAATTCAAGTTGATGAGATTGATGGGAATGAGCAGCAAGATTAATCAGATGATGACGGCCCCGTTTCCTCGCTGCTTCCACCGCATCTCCTGCGTGCATATCCCGCCGGAGGATGACACCAATGGCGCCCGCCGCCGCCCCAAAGCGGCCATAATCAAGCTTGTAAAGTCCGACGGCGGGGTCAAGATCTACGACCGACCCATCAAAGCTTGGGAGCTAATGGAGGAGTTCCCGAAGCACATGGTCTGCCGCTCCGACTGCTTCTACATCGGCCAGAAAACCCCCGCCCTCTCCCACCACGACCGCCTCCAGCCGGGCCACAACTACTTCCTCCTCCCGGCCAATTTCTTCCAGTCCGCCCTCTCATTCACCACCTTCATCCGGTGCCGATCCGCTTTCGCGGGGCGGCCGCCGTTCGAGGTGGAGAAAACCCCGTCGGGAAGCCTGAGAATCAAGGTCACCGATGAGATGATCGTCCAACACCAAGAAGAAGAAGAAGTAGAGGCGGCGGCGGCCCAGAAAATAATCAGAGTATGCAGCACCCCACAGCTTCGGAAAGAGTACGAGCAGCTGGTGGGGCGGCGCCACCACTGGAAACCGAAGCTCGACACCATCGCAGAAAAGAAGAGCAGCCACCAGAAGAAGAAAACCAGGAAGAAGAAATCAGCAGCAGCACTGTAACATACATGATTGGATGTTAATTGTAGGCAGATTTTTTAGGGTTCGGATTCGATCAATCCATACTTCAGTAATTATATACAAGTCAAAAAAATTTCTCATCAGCAATTTTAGTAAATTATATTCTGCAACAATCTTATGGATCCACGGATTTGTTCTTCGTACACCAGTTCAAACATCATGTTTAGATTGGTCGTCCACCTATTTTTAGGAAAAAACTAATTGATTTTTGATGAACTAGTCTTGGTGACACAGTATTTCTGTGTGCATATAATAAATAATTTTTTAATCTTTAAAATTTAAAATATGTAAACAAACACAACTTAAAACAATAAAATCAGGGTATTGTCAAAGACAACAAAAAAATTGATACAGTGATATCACAAATCATAATTTTTGAGTTCAAAATATTTTTTCTTTTTATATGAACATAGATACATAAGTGATTGAAAAAGTTAGAGGGATAGAAACAATTAAAAAGGAGAATTATTTTATTCAAATTATATCTAAAACAGTCCAATGAATCATACAATAAAAATAACATGTTTATTACATAATTTACTATTCTTATTAACAAAATCAATTTGATAATAAATATATTATGTTTATTTTATAATTAATTTAAATGTGTAGTATAGTTTTTGGAGGGAGAGTGGGAGGGGGAGAGGGACGTGTGGTGGTGGAAGTGAGCTGGGAAAGAAAAAGAACAAAATAGGAGTCAAATGGAGTCAGCTTCCCCATCCCCCATTCAAATCCACTAATTAAAGGATCAAGCCTCCGACCAATTTTTTTTCCCACGTGCGCTGTCATTCACAGACCTCTCTCTATCTCTGTCTGTCTCTTTGCCCCTGCCCACCAATTATATATTGGTTACAGTAGATTAGGTTTGATATGCTGTCCAATCTGGCTTAGTGAATTATTTGCTTATTTTTCAACTAGTTCAAGATTAATTGAGCTAGCACGATATGGGTTTGGATTTTCGACTTTTTAGAATCCGCCTAATGGAATGTGGATTCTAGTTTTGGTCAGGCTATGTGGTGAATTTGTTTTTTTACTTCCAAAAATCTCAAAAAAAAAAAAAAAATGAAATTGCATTGCCAACATCCGAAATGTCCCTGGAATTTTATATAACTTTAGATATGTCGACAGTAGTGTAATTAATGTCTTACATCATTCATTCTCCGGAAAACCTTTGTATTGTCCTATTTTCAATGCTCGTCTTATCCGATTTTTACAAAAGCCGCCCACGAAACATTTAACCCTCACTTAGAGAAGACGAAGGCCAAGAAAAGCCAAACTCTGTCCAGCAATGACTCGATCAGCTTTCAGTTTCCAACGCTGATCGATACGTTATTTTGTAGAATTTGGTTCTCTTTTTATGTACTAATTCGCTATTAATAAGAAGTACCGAAAATGGATTATCAACCTTTTTAAAGTCATAGAGGAATAAAAAAAGACAACTTATATCACAACGATTTACAAAATTAAAAATATACCATAGTGTTTGGATTTGTGTTTTGAGTGTTTTGGAGATAAAGAGAGAAAAAAAAAATAAATGTGTGTTGGAGATAAATAGTATGTTTGGATTTGTGATTTGAGATAATTTAAAATATTTTAAAATAAATGGTGTATGTTTGTATTGGGATTTGGGAGACAGAAATCACTATTTATTATCAAATCATATCTCTTATATATACTTTTATATATAAATATTGTATGTTTGATGTTGTATTTTTTCTAGACAAAAATTACTGTTTATTGTCAAATCATGTCCTTTTTATATTATATATATACATATATTATGTATGTATTATATATAGAAAGTTGAAAAATAAAATAAGACACACAAATAAGGTGCAGAAAAAAAAGCAAAAATTAAGTATATTTTATCTTGTCTCGAAAAATGCCTAAACATAAAACAAAAAATAGAGTATATCTTTTGTTGAAAAATTAAAAATGAAAATATAAACAAATAGGTTGTTTAACGTATTCCACCGGGCTCTTATGAAGGCCCAATGTAGTCCTGGCCCACTAAGCTCAACCACAAGAATCCAGCCCAAGAACAAAACAATGGGCTTATGTCACCTTCACTATTTGTAGCCCGGCCCACTAAAATTGATTGCTACCGTTTTTTGTCCACTATTGTTATATTCAATTTGTGCAAAATATAAAAAATAATAATTATACATTTTATTAAAATTATATATTTGTGACAAAACAAGAAAGGTTTCTCACGCTTTATTAATAGTATAGATACATCCAAAATTTGTATCATCACTTTTTTATTAGTGGAGAAACGGTTAGTTGATTTATGGGATTTTCAGAGTAGGGGTGCAAGTTGAGTCGGGCCTGTTCGAGAACTTCGCAAATTGGCTAGATTTGGAGCTCGGTTTAAGCTCTATTGTTTGTTTTCACTATTTTTTAAAAAATATTTATATATATGTATTTATAATTTATTTTTAAGTTCTTTTGAATATTTTCTATATGTTCAATATTACATCAAATTTATATTCAATATTCATTATATATTAGAATTATTAATTACTATCCGACCTTTTAATTTTCTATAATAATACAATATAGTATTTTTATTTATGTTATTTATTATCTATATAAAAATAAGCTTAATCAATGATTTAATAAATTTTGATAATTCTTTTATAAAATAATTACTTGATGTATTCGATATGAAATTTTTATTTTCATATTTTAATATCAAATTGTAATTTCTTCTACTTTTATAAATTAAGAATTTTCAACAATTAACTTATATTTTTTATGTTTATATGTGAGTATGTATTTATACCAAGATAGATAATATGTAATCTATTTTACTAATTATAAATTTATGTTAAAATTTGATAATTTTCATGAATTAATCTAAAGATAATAATAATTAATAATGATAGTTGGATAATTTTATGTATTTTTTATATATATATATCAAAAATTAGATCAACCACTGCTTGGTTTTAAAAGTTCTCGTTTTTATTTTTGTATAACTAAAAAATATAAAAATTTAAATTACCATCACAATATTTTAAAATATATTTTCATGACCATTCTCATATTACTTTTAGAAAATAACTTATGCATTTATTAAAATTCATATATTATATAATTCAATTAAAAAAATTATCTGGAAAAATATATTTTTTTCAGTTCGATAAATATATAATTATACAAAATTATGCAAAGATAATAGTAAAAGTATTTTTTTTTTTCTATACTGTCACTAATTATGTTATTCCTAAACTAACATTAGATATATAATATTTACTAATATTAGATATATAATAAAAATATTATGAAGTCATATATTCAATTAGGGAGTCTCATGACTTTGCTTTTATTTATTTATTCACATGTTGCACTTTATATTTTCTATTATCCAGAACTCTAGATGTTGAATCGATTGTACCTTATTGTAATAGTGAGATTTTGTTAAGAAAAAAAAAAAAAGGAAGAAGAAAGAAAGAAAAAGCGCTCAAGCACATGAGCTCCTTCGGAAGCTCAAGCTTCGCTCCTGAGCAACGAGCTACTCGAGTTCGATATAGGGAGCTCAGACTCGAGCTTGAGTCGAAAATATTATCTGATCTCGATTTATTTGCACACCTAATTTGAATAAGTTTATAAGTTTTAAAAAGTATTTTATAAGGAATTGAAAATTATTTGATAAAATTTTCAAAGAGCTTATAAAATTAAAAAAAAAAATAAATGCTTATGAATTATGATACGAGCTTCTTTAGAAAAGTAAGGAGTTCTTAATTTTATTTTATTTTTTTAAAAAATAACTAACTCCATTAGATCTAGTCATATGAATTAAAAATTGCTATTTATTTAATATTTTATAAGCTCTATAATTTTATATTATTTAAACACTTCACTACCTTATTTTTTTAGATAATATTAATATTTTATAAGCTCAAAAATACCTTATATCATACGATATAGGAGTTCATAAGATATTTAAATAATTTTAACCAAACATCCTTTTAAGTTTAATAATGGATGTTGATAGATTGGTTATTCATTTTTAAGCCAAAAATAAATGTCTGGCCAAATTAAGATAAAATCAGTAAGCCTCAACCCACAAACTCTAAAGAGCCAAGATCACTTCCAAACTAGTAAAAACCTGTTGACGAGACCGAGCTAGTATAGATCTAATTTTAATTTACTGGTGGTTCAACCAATTCAACTGACACATCAATAATGCTCTACAACTTAGATAACATTCAACCTAAAGACACGTCAATGGAAGATAAACACACCAGCTAGAACTTACTAGATAAAACTAATAAGTAACTACTTCCCCCAAAATAGGTTACTTCTTTATTGATGGGGTATGTCATGTTCCTACTCACGTATGACACAAATAATGTGGTGTACAACTCTATCAATCATATTTTGTGAAAATAGAATTTTCAAACAATCGAGATATATTTAAATCATACTTAACCTTCTTCCAATTTCTCTCACCCGACTCCTATAAATAGGAATTTAGGTAGATTGAGAAAGATAAGTTACTTTTATTCATCATTTTGACTCTTTACACAAACCTTCGCTTAGTATCAACTTGCTACACTCATGATTACTCTGTGAAGCTCATTATTTCCGCAAAATTTTATACATTCCTCACTTGCTTCATCACTAAGCCTCTTGATTCTTATATTTAATAAGGGGAAAGATGCAAGCACCCCCTTGTGATTTGCAAATGAACAAATTAACCCCTTATGAAAAAATAAATAGCGATTTACCTTCTTATATTTTTTAAAATACAACAATTTACCCCCTTATTATATTTTTTTCATAATGGGGTAATGTGCTCATTTTCAATATCATAGAGGATAAATTGCTATTCACCCATTTAATAAGTATTCTTGCTTTATAGTTCACTACTGATTTCAATATTAAAATCATAACCCTTAATTTGCAAATTAATCTTAAAATACAATAAATTAAATAATATCATATGATATTTCTGCACCCGAATAATCGTTAGATATGACAAATTAATTTAAAAATTTAGCTAGCCACTTTATTGAGGAGTTGTTCTCCAAAACAGAATGAAGAGTAAATCCACCAAATAAATGAATACTAGGGATTATGCTAAGATGCCACATCCTATTTTGGGGCAAAGTAAGTTTTTAGAGGTGGAAAATATGAAGACTAAGTATTTTGAGGGTGTAAGTGAAATTATCTTAAAGTTATTTAAGACAAGAATCTTGCCCAGGAAAAACATTTCAAAATCAAGTCTCTCCACAGTCTTCAAGAGCACAAACAAAATCAGCCTCTCCACAATATTTGAAGAAATCAAAGAGAAAAAGGATTTTGGTGGGCTGCTTTCAAAATTCTGAGCTGATCCATCGCCATTTTCATAATCAGGGAGAAGAGATCGATGGACGGAAGAATGTATGAACCTCAACAGCAGCATTTGCTAGATTTACAAGACAACAGTGGTTTCGGGTCGGACCCAAAGTCATGGCTCTCCGGCGACGACCTCAGCCGCACACTCTCCT
Organism: Sesamum indicum; assembly: GCF_000512975.1. NCBI lineage: Eukaryota > Viridiplantae > Streptophyta > Magnoliopsida > Lamiales > Pedaliaceae > Sesamum > Sesamum indicum. The sequence continues at coordinate 13,671,748 of NC_026152.1, forward strand.
CACTCTCAGCAGCCGCCGCCACCGCCTCTGCTACCGGAAATGTTGACCGCGTCCTGTTCAATGACCTTGTCGAGATGGTCCCCCTTGTTCAATCCCTCATTGTAACCACGCTCATTTCAGTTGTGTGTTTTTTGTCCATTTCTGTTTCTTTTACTTCTTAAACATTGTTGATTAATTTTGCTTTTTCTTTTTTTTTTTCCTTTGGGTTTTTCAAATTTAATATCAGGATAGGAAGGCGAATTCTTCATTTACGAGACGGGGTTCTATGATCTATACCAAGACGCCTTCTAGAGAATCCCTTTACAAGAAGGTAATTTCTTTTCTTTTTTGCCTTTTCTCATTTTGCCTATTCTTTTTTCGTCTATAATAATTGTTTGTCTCTGTTAGCTTATACTACTATATATGTGCGAACCATTCTTTGGTAAATGTGCAAATTTGGGACATTGAATTGCACGGAAATAGATGATGACATTTCCTTCAAGTGCATGTGTTCATCTGGTTGTCGGAGGTTTTTTCTCTTATTGTCTCAGTTATGTATATGCTCTAATGACTGTGCCATTATTGGAGATATGTTTCAATCACAATAGTGACAATTTCAATTAATTGATTTTCCATATATTTTCTCTCAAGATTACACCTTAATGAAATCATAGATTGTTTAACTTGATTAGCTAAAGTATTTAGTTGATTAATCAGTTAACTAGCTATGGAGTCTATATTGTTAGCCATTAGATGTAAATTTGCTTTGTACTGTCAATTTGTTGAACTTCCTGTCCGATTCTTTATTGTTTAACCCTTATAAGTCACACGGATTTGACCACAAACATACCTCTTGGTTTTAATTGCTGAAAAGAGAGTGAAAAATGTTGGCTGTCATTTGTATGCCTCATGTTCTTTGCCTATGCATGGTTAGAATAAACTATAAATCGTTGGGAATGACTAGCACAACCTGTTACACCTAGTTATTTAATGCTGATGATGGAACAACTCTTTAATATAGTGTACTGTGCACATCAGTTGGAATCAATTCTTTGTTTCTTCATTGATCCTTGTGTATTCAGTCCCAAGTGTGAACTCTATATAGGCTACAAGACTTGCACTACTTGCTTGTAAGGGGGAGTTTAATGCTGCACTTCATTTGGAGAACTCCTCACACTTATTCGTGTTCACCACACGCTTGAGTATGTTGGAACCTTCGTTCAGTAGGTTTTCTGGGGAAAGTGTTGGTTACAAAGTGATAAAAGAATAGAAAGGTTTGAAGTTGCTTTTGAGAGTCATAACAAGTATAACATTGCACAAGCCTGGGTGGGGGCAATAAAATGATGGACGAGTTAAATTTTATTGTTCCAATCACAAGAATAGCAAAATGTTGCACCTGCACCTGGAAGAGCTAACTTGAATGATTTTTGTGGCAATAAGAATAAAAGCTCTCTTATGGAGAAGGTTCTCTAATTGATGTTCTGCACATGCCTTAAAGTTTCTGGTAGATTTGGTGAGCATAAAGTGCAGCTTAACCATGGGGTTCTGTTGATAAATTCAAAGTTAGATTGGTGGGCAAGGGTTATGTGTGAAGGTAGGTCTATTAGCTAGGACTTCTTAGAATTTTATCGCCTTTGGTAAGTTGTTGATTCACCATATGACTACAAAGAAGACATTCTAAATAGTGAATTGGTGAATCTATTAGTAAGAGATGTCTCGTACATCCTTGTATGACTTTAAATGTACTCCCTTGTAAGTGGCATGGGTAATTGATTTATCATGTTGGTACCAAATTTAAATACTCTTTACTGATATGTCAAAATATACAAATCTGAAATTAATTAAAGAAGAAATATTTTGCTCATCCATGCTTGGTTTGAGTATAGGTGAAGCAGGTCTCACCTTTTAATAAACTAAAGTTGATTACAATCCACTCCTCTCTGATTGTTGAACTACCAACTCTTCCCCTCCCTTTTATAGTTGCAAAATTCTTCTCTTCAAGTTTACCCATTTCCTAAACGTCCTGTTTCACAAGGGTTTTGCACAAAAGCAATGGTATCGAGCTATCAGCCAAAATAACGTTAATAAGGCTTGAGACTGAAAAAAGGGTATACATGCAAGAAATTTATACAAAAATGGGAAATATGATGAAAAACTTATCTGAGAAAATATATGAAAGAGTTTAGTTGTTCTTGGTTCAAAATTTAGCAATTGGTGGCTATTTTTTTGGCCCTTCAAAATACATGGTCCTTTAAAGGCATCTGGTTCTTGACCTTGACCTCGACATCCACGGCATTTGCGTCCTTAGGAAGAGGCATGACTTTAGCCCTGAAACAGCCATAGTTGAAGATTTAGTGTGATAGTTGCTGGATGAATCATGAGACCTAAATGTACCTGCAGTAACACGAAGCACACGCGACAAAGCATTGGATGGGCTGGGAACAGACTTACTGGGTAACATATGATCACAGACTGGTTAAAGACTATTATCACAATTACATAACGACTTGGCTACTGGTACTTCTTCCCATTGAGATTTCCTAGCTGGGGAGTAACAACTTCATGGGTGATACTATAAGATCTCATTAGTAGCTCCCTCTGGTGAAGCAAAGTGACCAGTAACAGAATGACTATCTTGCTTCAGAGAGAAAAGTTTGCCATATAATTCAAATACTGGAGAGATATTTTTCTCGTAAATGCATGTTGCTTAATGCATCCGGCATATCCTTGCCAGATCCTGAAAACATAACACTAACACTGCCATACTCCTCTATGCCATTCAGAAGCCAAGTCACGACCAAGTAATGCCTGTTGTCACTAGATATGTGTAGCATGTTGGAGTTCGGAGGGCTAAGCTGGATGTGCAATAGTTTGTTCTGGAAACAAGAAAAAGTTTGAACACTTGAGACCAGAGAAATAGTTTCGGCTGTTCAATTTGACAGTTGTACCAAAAGGCACCTTTCTGTTTGGTGATAGATGCCATGATAAAAGAGCTGTGGACAGACAGAGAGGACATAGACAGAGCAAATCAGACAACGTCCACAAGTGAGGTGTTACAGACCTGTGATGAACTCTGGTGGAGAACTTAATAGAAACACTTCAAGATATGAAGCTAACTCAGCTTCCAAACCCAATGGGAGAAAAGACATTGGTGGTTATAACCCAATGCAGATGACGATGGTTAGATTAAACCACTCGGTGACAGCAATGGACCGGGTGGTGGAAGAAAAGGCATGCAACAGTGGCAACAAATAAAGGGAGGGGAGGATAGGTTCGGGGGCAGTGAAGGTAGCCTAGAGGTTCCCCCCCCAACCCCAAAATCCTAAAAAGGAATTTAGAACCTTCTCGATACTATGTCATAATAGAGAAAGTTGAATGTATATTTTATTAAGAACTGTAATCCGAAATATATAGAGTTGAGATTAGTGGTTGGGCACCTTCATAGGTAGAGATACAATTGATCTACCTACAAAGTAAACAAACAATTGAGTTACCTAATATTAGCAAAAAAAAAGTGGAAAAGGTTACAAAATGGTCTAACAATCATAAGATATTATGAAATTATTCGTTGCAAAGGACAAAAGATGTAAAAATACAAGTAGAAATATGAGTCATTTTAAGTTTCACTGTTTATTAAGTCTAAATACACTTACCAAAACTATATAACTATGCATACTATGGTTGCAATGCATGATATATGACCAAATTCAGTAATTTCACATGCTAAGCATTGATAGATATTTTGAATTAATTCTTCTGAGATCAAGCAAAACATGATGATTCTAATCATATGTTCTATTAATATATTCATATTCATAGAATGTATAGGGTGTAACCATACATGTCCGTGAACTTATTTCCTTTAGTCCCTCTCTGCAACACATAAAATAATAATAAAAAAAGAACTCTTTTATTATGAAATGAATCTAACAAAATCCATTTTCCTTATTGTTTAGTTTTCATTTCAGCAACAGCTATGTGCATATCTTTTCATAGTTTTTAAATTTGTAATGTTAAATATAGTAACTTTTAGTAGTATCTTGGTACCTTTTGCTTATTTTATCGTTAATTATTTTAGTTGAACACAATAGCACCAGGATTAATCTTGTCAATATTTGTACTTACGTTGTAAATTCATCTTTCTTCCTGAAGAACTTTTAAGCAGTAATAGGATAATTGGTGAGAAAATGAGAGAAAATTTCTGATATAGATGTGGAATTAGTCAACTTGAATGTCTGTGACTCTTATTAGAGCTCTCTATATGTCCATGACCTATGGTTGAGCAACTCTGAACTTAAGTTTTACATGAGCCTGATTTCATTTATAGTACGAACTTCCAAAGACTTTTAACAAAGAAGATAGACTTTCACCTTTGGAAAGAGTTTGAGATCAGAAAGGATGCCTAGTCTATTTCAAGCTATACCACTTCAAACACATAAAATTCAATTATGGCTCATAGTTTATTCTTTTATATCATTAAATAGGGTTGTAATAGGCATCATAAGGAAAAGTAAAATTAGATGAAGATCACTCTCTTTCCCGACCTTCTAGTGCTTAATGACCGTATTTTGGATCCTTGCTAGATAAACACATCTTTATTTTCAACCACCAATATAACAGTTCGGGTTGCTATATGTTTGCTTCAGTATACCATGTGCATGCATGGAGAGGAATTGTTGAGTCCTGGTGGACCAAGTCAGGAGAGAAATAAATAAGACAACTTTATGTGCTTCAGTTCTTTATATACTCCATAACTCCCTAACTTATTGCACCTATTTGCCTTTTGGATATCTCTAGATGTCTGACTAATTACAGGTACAACCCCTTAGGTTAGAAAAATTAGATCCACCTGGCCTGACTCTACAGCTGTTAGAAAACCCTAACATTCTCCGAAAGGATGATTCTTTACTTCAGAAATATGAATTATATTTTTAACAAAGAATTAGTTTTTTACAAGTCTACATATGTATATTTTAGTTTTTGAAATATTAAAATTACAAATATATTTGTTTTTCCATATACGGCAAAAGTATAAACTAAGTTTTTATTAAATTTTTCATTTTCATTTTGACTCGCAGAGCATTATATAAATTTTATATTTGAGTCTAAATGTAATCTAAAGCTTAGTTGTATACATACATCTATATATATATATATCATAAAGTATGCATGATAAATTAAAAAAGCATGTGTTATAATTTAATCAGGTCAATGTTGCGTCCAAACACTAAATCTTGAGATACTTTTTGTGACATGTTTCTGATTTGAAAACCCGAGGTTTGGTGTACGTTTAACGTGGACTCATTGTCATCCCTATAGCAAACTACAACGGTGATTATTCGCTAAGTTCTAGAATTAACGTTATAAAATCTAAATAAATTTTGAAAAGAGTGGTGCCCACCATCTTTCAAAATCCAAAAAGTGCTTGATTCTAAGATATACAATTTGATTAGGCATTATAACTTTAAGCCCTTATAACATAATGAAACTCCAATTCAATGTTGGGGGAGATTGAATCCGTTGCTTATTTGGGCTCCCCCTTCATTTATGCCCTTCTCCCCATGGATACTTGATTCCTTTTTCTTCATCTTTCTTGACCTAATGCAAACTATTCTTTTATTGAACTCTAAAAACCTCTGAAGCTAATACTGTAAGAAAAGCCCAATTTAAAATAGCATTATTAGAATAGTTGGAAACATTATCCAAATCAGAAAATGTCTGAAACTATTGAGTGGTCTGTTATTTTACTCCATTGACTTATAAAAAATCAACCATATGTGATATCACTACAATATTTTATCAGTAAGCTCTACACACACTCCAAATTATAAATTGAAAACATCACATAAGAAGCTACACGTGTTTGACACCTGAGCGTACCTGAGATTTCCTAACAATTAAGTGTTAGACTTGACTGCTTAAAGTGATTTCACAATTGACCTGTTCGGATACATTGGAATTTTTAAGGGATACATATTATATAAACACTAAATTAAAGTCATTGCTTCCAGAGCTGGGATAAGCATGACTCTGGTAACTTTATTTATATATTCTAGCTGCTGGTATAGAAAGAGAACACAACAAAATTTCATGTGCAGCTTAAATATGAACATCAAATGCTTGTAATTTGTGAATTTGACGAGAGCAAATTCTGAGATTTAGTGTCAAACTTCTCAGTATAAATGATGTTACATATCTATACTGTCCTTCTGTGTTGACTTAAATTTTCAATATGATTTAGCCTGAATGATCAATTTTTCTATGGATTCATGGCTGGTGGTCTAACATATTTGCTTCAGGCAGCTGGACGGAGTGCCACTCTTCCAACAAAAAAGCATAGGGACCAGGGAGACAAGGACCAAAACAGGAATGCAGCCAATAACCAAGATGGTTGTGCTGAGAACTTCTCAGTTTTCTCCTCAGGGACATTGCTCTCTGAAAAGGATAGAGAAGAATTGGTGGCACTGCGGAACCAAGTAGAGGATCTAAAAAGGCAATTATCCGAAAAAGATGAACTTCTAAAATCAGCAGAACTTTCAAAAAATGAGATGGCTTCCCTTTTTGGGAAATTTGATGAACTTAAAAACGAGGCGGCAGAAAAGGACTCACTGATTAAGTCCACGCAACTGCAGCTCTCTGATGCAAAGGTATGAGATATACTCAGACCCAATATGCTCATATAATCTGATATGATTGTCCTCCACCCCCTCGTTTGGCCTTCAACAGCTGATGGATCACTTGCCTTCTCGGTTTATTTATTTTATTATTATCAAAAAATAAAAAAATAATAAAAATATAGTTAAAATAATATATATAACACAAATATATCAAGTGTCCACGCCTTGAGCAAATTTTTTTATTTTTTTTAAAATGACGAGCGTCCACGACCCAAACTGTACGTTAAAAAAAAAAAATTTCTTTTTGCTCTTCTTTCAAGGCTTACCACCAGCCTCCTTGACAAAGATTTTTCTTTTTTATTATTATATTATTATATATTACATTTCCATATATTATATATAATTATTATATATAATATTTAGGGAAAAGTATTGTTTTAGTCCGCTAAGTATGCCTAATTTTAATTTTAGTCCGATAACTATGTCCATTTTTTTTAGATCCAGTAACTTACGAAATTGCTTACTTTTAGTCATCTGGCAGATTTTCGGACAATTTTACCCTATGCAATTTTTGAAAGGCAGTTTTAGTCCATATGCACTCATAGGGGTAAAATTGTCCGAAAATCTGCTAGAGGACTAAAAGTAAGCAATTTCGTAAGTTACTGGACCTAAATAAAAATGGACATAGTTATCGGACTAAAATTAAAATTAGGCATACTTAGAGGACTAAAATAATACTTTTCCCTAATATTTATCTTGCTATATAAAATAATAATTCATTTAAATAAATACATCAATATAACAACGATAATTAAATTGCAATAACTCACATAAAGTGAGACAAAGTAAACAAAATTTTAACTATATTATAGTATTTGTATTAATTGCAATATTTGTAACCATTGATTGTAATTTGTTTAATTAATAAATTTTAACATTGATTATAATTAGAAAAATATATAAATTTATAGTTAAATAATTATAACATATAATATTAATAATATTTGAAGCAAATGTGTAATAATTTTTAAAAAAAATGACATGCTGTCCACAACCCAAACTGTACTTTCTCAAAAAAAAATTTATATTACAAATTTGTGGTGGCAAGCACAAATAATTCAAAATAGGACAGACTGAGTAGCTAGTAAAGCTGATTTGTTGTTTACCTGTTGGGTGTAAATTACTCACTAATTTCTATCATAAGTCCCTTTTCCAGAAACTGAACATTTGAGTGAGTGAAATTTGCTATCCTTTGTTGTTCTGTTCTTGGACCTATGTGTTGTTTGATTCTGTGGTGGGGGGAAGATAAAATATAAATATTTTTGTATGATCGTCATACTGGAGGACGATAGATGTGGTTAGGTTAGAATTCCTCAAATCGGATTATGTATGGCACACGATTTAAATTGTCCTCTCATCCTCTCTCTAAAAATATTTCATATCTAATATTGACGCTTTCAGTATTTTTACAGATCAAGCTCGCTGACAAACAAGCAGCTGTGGAAAAACTACAATGGGAGGCGATGACTTCCAATAAAAAGGTGGAGAGGCTCCAGGAAGATCTAGACAGGGTGCAAGGAGACATATCAGCATTCATGTTATTAATTGAAGGCTTGACAAGGAAGGACTTACCCATTTCTGCTGGAGATTATGATGATGTGCCTTATCCTCTTGATGAGAATGATGACTTCGTAAGTTATTTACCAGTTCACAGCAACTGATACATCTCTTGCTACATCTAACAATGCTAACATCTGTTTCGTATCATCTAAGCTAGAGTAAATTCCTTCAACTTTACATGCATGGATTCTGACTCTTTCTTATAACTAATGTTAATTATTCACGAGTCCTTCTCTATCTGCAGGGGTGAGTGGGTAGGGGTTTAGGTGTAAGTTCTCTAGTGAATTCTTTTACATGGAAATATTGTTCGGCACAAGTTAGAAGTTTGAAGTTAACTAATATTTGAGTTTAACTTGTACATTGTTCCCAGATGTAATTCTTGAGAATTTGTGGTCTGACTATACTTGATTTCCTAAAACTGGGCAGGACTATGAAATGGATATGCAGAAGCTGGAAGCAGCAAGAGAAGCTTATATAGCTGCTGTGTTGGCTGCAAAGGAAAAACAAGATGATCAATCGATTGCTGCTGCTGCGGGTGCAAGATTTCATCTGCAGTCCCTTGTGCTAAAACAGAACTAAGCACACTTTCCCAGCTATGTTACTGGAATATTTGTCGATAGCTTATGAATGTGGTCTGCATACATGATTGGGACGGCCTTGTGTTGATGAGGAGGAGTTGAGTGTGTTCATATTCACTTAAATTGAGTGCTTAATGATATACGTGTTCACTGTATTGCAGTACGTTAAGATGGGGTCATAATTTAACAACATGGAGGTTGATTGCACTTACATGTTATGGATTTGTTCCAATTGCCGTTCACCATTTCACCTGAATTCTTATTCTAATCTCTTTAAGATTATTTTTGGATCTTGGGATTATTAAAAAGGCTGTAAAACGTGATGTGTATTAATAAAATGATGGCCCAAACCAATATGATTGGGCCTTGCTCACTGGATGGCCGAATAAAACCGAGGGCCCAATCACTCTAGCCCACCGACCCGGTCCACTCTAAGGTTTGACCCGGCAGCTCCCTTTTAAATACTCTCCTCTCTCATTCAGCCCTAATTTTCGCCGTCTTCACTATCCCTTCCTCTCCTCTGAACCCTTCGGGTTCTTCACCCTTACTTCGTCTTCTGTAACTCCTATTCTCCAGATAATGGCCGTAAATGAGCCATTAAGTGCTAGCCTTCAGCAAACACCTTAGTGGTTTCCGACTCTAAAGCCTTTGTGGCACGATCCTCGGTGGATTACTGTGAACAGCCTTTGTGGTTGGCCTTTGTGGCCTCGGTTATATCCGTGCAACCGTGAGCAGGGTTGCGGCCTACGGCCTCTCTAGGCCCTGGGTCTTAGGCCTCTGAGCCGACCATTTCTTGTTCTGAAATTGTATTGTTTCGGTTTATTCTCTGTAAGCATTAATTCTTATTCGGTAGGTTTTCTTGTAATTCATTTAGAAAGCCTGTAATATTTAAGTGTTCTGTAATTATTTGTATTGTAACTGTGCCGGAGACCGATCCACTTCTAACAGTGGTATCAGAGCGGGGTTAAGTCTCTGGCCTGAGGCCACTCACGGTAACATCGCTCTAACTCTCTCTCTCTTTATTTTTCCGGTCCCAGTTTCCCGACCCCTTACTGCTAACCTCCCTTGGCCGGGCTCCTGAAGCCGTCGGGTATCTAGTGGAGGCGTAGTTAAGGCCCTAGCTCTATTAACTGTTTTTGTTTACTGTTGAATCTTCTGTGATTGGGAATTTGCTGCTGCTTAATATTTGCCTCTATTACTTGAACTGTGAATTTCTGTGATATTACTGTAACTTGCTAAAATGTCTGGTTATAACTTACAACCATTTGGCGGAAAAACTGACTTTTCTATATGGCAACAAAAAATGAAAGGCATCTTAATACAACAAAAGGTTTTTAAAGCTATTGAAGGAAAATATTCTGAAACTGTTTCTGATGAAAAACGGCTTGAAAATGATGAGTATGCTTACAGCTCTATTATCTTAAATCTGTCTGATTCTGTAATTAGGAAAGTAGGAAAACAGAATACTGCTAAAGAGCTATGGAATAGGTTAGAGGAACTATACACTGAAACTTCACTTCCTAGCAAACTGTTTCTCTTAGAAAAATTTTTCAGATATAAACTGGATGTTTCGAAAAATATTGAGGAAAATGTTGATGATTTTACTAAATTAATTCAAGACATAAAATTGACAGGGGATAAAAATATTGATGATTATACACCCATAGTTTTATTAAATGCTATTCCTGAGTCTTATAGTGATGTTAAAGCTGCAATAAAATACGGACGGGATAATGTGACTTTAGAAACTGTAATTAGTGGCTTAAAATCAAAAGAAATGGATTTAAAAACCAATACTCCTAGTAATAACAACAATGAAGTAAACTTGGTAAGGGGAAGACCTAAAAATAGGAATAATAACCATAACTCGAAATTCAGAAAATACAGTAAAAGTCGGAGTAGAAGTAGGGGAAGAAGTCCGTCTAGAAATAGGCATTATAACAACAATAATAATAAAAGAGATGAAGATAAAAATAAAAAGGACTTTAGGTGTTACAACTGTGGAGGAAGAGGTCATTTCATTAAAGACTGTAAAAAGCCTAAAAAGAACCAACAAAACGAATCTGCTAATGTTTCAGAAGAAACAACTGATAAAGTTTATATGGTGTCTGATGTAAATTTTGTTGAAAACTCCTTAAATAAATCTGAATGGCTTGTAGATTCTGGATGCACGTTTCATATGACACCTTATAAAGACATTTTGACAAATTTTAAAACTGAAAGACTAGGTTCTGTGTCAATGGCAAACCAAAAATTATGTGATGTGCTCGGTTTTGGTGATACCTGTCTTATTTTTGAAAATGGTTCGAAAATAACCCTTAAGAATGTTAGGTATGTCCCTGATCTTGCCCATAATTTGATGTCATGCTCTGCCCTAGAAGAAGAAGGGTTAGAGGGGAAATGGGGGAAAGGGATCATGAAAATTTCTAAGGGTTCCATGACTATTTTCAAAGCAATCAAAAAGAGAAATCTGTATTTATGCACCGTTAAGTATGATTCCTTTTCTGGAAATGTTTTCACAGAAAATAAATCTGAAATTTGGCATAAGAGGCTGGGTCATATCAGCTTTAGAGGGCTTGAGTTGTTACACAAAAATGGTTTTTTGCATGAAAAACCTTCTACTTTAAATTTTTGTGATGATTGCATATTAGGAAAACAACACAAAGTTAAGTTTCCTACTTCCTCATACCCGTCACCCACTTCTTCAAACTGCATTTTAGAGTATGTGCATGCAGATGTGTGGGGTCCTGCTAATATTAGTACTCATGGGGGCAATAAGTATTTTCTATCAATTATTGATAATTATTCTAGGAAAGTATTTGTTTTTCTAATGAAACAAAAATCTGATGTTTTTGAAAAATTTCAGAGTTGGAAAAATCTGGTTGAGAACCAAACAGGTCATAGGCTTAAAGCATTAAGAACTGATAATGGCTTGGAGTTTTGTAACAAACAGTTTTCTGATTTATGCGATAAGTATGGTATTAAAAGACACAAAACCACACCATATACTCCTCAACAAAATGGGGTAGCTGAGAGAATGAATAGGACTTTGTTAAATAAAGTAAGGTGTCTTTTAATCAGTTCTGGTTTATCTAAAACTTTTTGGGGAGAAGCTTTATTAACTGCAGCATATTTGATAAATAGGTCACCCTCGGTGCCTTTACTTGGAAATATTCCTGAAAAAGTTTGGACAAATTCTGATGTTGATTTTACTTCTCTGCGCATTTTTGGTTGTGCTGCTTTCTGTCATTATAATGGTGATAAACTAGATCCTAGGTCCCAAAAATGTGTATTTATTGGTTATCCACCCGGAGTAAAAGGATATAGGCTATGGCTTAAGAATCAACCTGGCTTTAAGGTGATAGTAAGTAGAGATGTGATCTTTAATGAATCAGAAATGCCATGCTTAAACACTTCCTCTAAAAATTCTGAAGATTTTAATATTGAAAATACCTTTAATAAGGTGGAACCTGGTAATGAGGATAACCAACAAGGGGAAGAAATAGTAAATAGAGAAGAAAATCAAGAAAATCAGGAAGAACACAATGATGAAGAAATTGAAAATGAAAATCCAAATACCTATCAGCTAGTTAGAGATCGAGTACCTAGGGAACGTAGGATTCCCTCTAGGCTTAAAGATTATCATTTAGCTCTAAATGTTGAAAACTTAGAACCAAGTACTTATGAAGAGGCTTTAGAAAGTACAAACTCTAAAGAATGGATAACTGCTATGAATGAAGAAATAAAAGCCTTAAAAGAGAATAACACTTGGGTTCTAGTTTCAAAACCGAAAAATGCTTCTATAGTCGACTGTAAATGGGTTTTCAAAATAAAAGAAGAAAACAATGTCAAAAGGTTTAAAGCAAGACTTGTAGCAAAAGGTTTTATTCAAAAAGAAGGCATTGATTTTACTGAAATTTTCTCTCCTGTGGTTAAGTTTACTACTGTTCGAATCTTGCTTGCCTTGGTTGCTCACTTTGACTGGGAATTAAAACAGATGGATGTAAAGACTGCATTCTTGCATGGAAATCTAGATGAACAAATTTACATGTCTCAACCTCACGGTTTTGTTGATAAGAAAAATCCAAAACATGTATGCTTGCTCAAAAGATCCTTATATGGTCTGAAACAATCCCCTAGGCAGTGGAATAAAAGTTTGAATCAGTTCATGCATTCTTTGGATTTCAAAAACAGTGCTTATGATCCATGTTTATATTTCAAGCATGAAAACAATGTGCCACTATTTCTTGTCTTATATGTGGATGACATGTTAATAGCTAGTCCTAGTCTTGATATGATTAAAAACTTACAGCATCATTTATGCAAGAACTTTGAAATGAAAGACTTAGGAAATGCAAAGAAAATACTTGGTATGAACATAGAAAGAAGCAGAACCAAGTCAACTATTTTCTTAAATCAAACCTCTTACATTCAAAGCATTCTTGAAAAATTTTCAATGGAAAACTCCAAACTATCCTCTGTACCACTTGCAGCACACTTTCAGTTAAGCAAAGATCTATGTCCTAAAACAGAATCTGAAAAAGATAAAATGAAAAATGTGCCCTACTCAAATGCTATAGGTTCTGTCATGTATCTAATGGTAAGTACTAGGCCAGACATAGCATATGCAGTTAGCTGTTTAAGTAGGTATATGTCCAATCCAGGTACTTCCCACTGGGAAGCAGTGAAATATCTGTTTAGATACTTGAATGGTACTAAGAATGTTGGAATAACCTTTTCTAAAAATTCTGATGGTGTGGAACTTAAAGGATTTGTGGACTCTAACTATGCTAATGACAAAGATAGTAGAAAATCAACTACCTCCTATATCTTTACACTGTGTAATGCCTGCATAAGTTGGAAATCACAACTTCAAAGTATTGTAGCTCTTTCTACTACAGAAGCTGAGTATATAGCAACAACTGAAGCAATAAAAGAAGCATTATGGTTAAAAGGCTTAATTTCTGAAATTGGATTTCTGAAGAATAAACTTGTTGTTTACTCTGATAGTCAATCTAGTATTCAGCTATGTAAAAACCCAGTCTTCCACTACAGAACCAAACACATAGATGTTAGATATCACTTTATTAGGGATGTTATTAACAATGGCATAATCAATCTTGAGAAAGTAAAGTGAGAAGAGAATCCTGCAGATATGGGAACTAAATGTTTAGCAATAGAAAATTTTAAAAATTGTCTTGATATGCTACATCTATAAACTGTTGTTCCTTAACCTTTCTTCTTGCAGGAAAAGGAAGCTATGGCAATGATGACAGCTTTTTGACCCACCATCTTGGTTTGGACCAAGGTGGAAAATATTAATAAAATGATGGCCCAAACCAATATGATTGGGCCTTGCTCACTGGATGGCCGAATAAAACCGAGGGCCCAATCACTCTAGCCCACCGACCCGGTCCACTCTAAGGTTTGACCCGGCAGCTCCCTTTTAAATACTCTCCTCTCTCATTCAGCCCTAATTTTCGCCGTCTTCACTATCCCTTCCTCTCCTCTGAACCCTTCGGGTTCTTCACCCTTACTTCGTCTTCTGTAACTCCTATTCTCCAGATAATGGCCGTAAATGAGCCATTAAGTGCTAGCCTTCATATATGGCTCGGACTTGCTGGTTTGAGGTTAACGAACAGATTCTCTTCTCCCCCTTTCTTCCTCCTTAAACCCTAAAGCCTTTGTGGCAAACACCTTAGTGGTTTCCGATTCTAAAGCCTTTGTGGCACGATCCTCGGTGGATTACTGTGAACAGCCTTTGTGGTTGGCCTTTGTGGCCTCGGTTATATCCGTGCAACCGTGAGCAGGGTTGCGGCCTACGGCCTCTCTAGGCCCTGGGTCTTAGGCCTCTGAGCCGACTAATTTCTTGTTCTGAAATTGTATTGCTTCAGTTTACTTTCTGTAAGCATTATTTCTTATTCGGTAGGTTTTCTTGTAATTCATTTAGAAAGCCTGTAATATTTAAGTGTTCTGTAATTATTTGTATTGTAACTGTGCCGGAGACCGATCCACTTCTAACAATGTGTTTAAAGAAAATTAAGCTTATAGTCAGTATTTGAAGCGAAAAGATTGCTTTCTTTTAAACGTTTAAGATTCAATTTGCATTGAGGATAAATCATATTCATTTCATCTCGTCTCGTGAAATATTTTGATCCGATATGTGATTGTTCGTGAAATATTTTTTGATTGGATATGCGATTGTCTATGAGAAATTTTCAAATTATATTTTGAACACATTTCGCTATTTTAAAGAATATACAATGTGGGATGTAATTATTACATTTTCTGTCTTGCATAATACTTTTTACAAACATGGTAATTATTATTATTATACATTTATATCGTATTCAATCGTTTGCTACAAAAAAAATCAGTTCAATCAAATTCGTTTCATCTTATTCTTTTTCCTATAAGATGAGATGAAACACGGTGACCACAAATAATCACTCTTATTTATTTGGTTGATAGGGTTACAATTGAGAGGGTTGAATTATCCTTCAACCGATTTGGAATTCAACCCGATTCCACTAATAATACAATTTTTTTAGAATTAAGATTAATTTTGAGGGTTGTGATAACCTCTTCAAAAACTAAAATAAATACTATTAGTAGAAATTCTCAGTCTCCAACTAATAAATGCCTAACCATTACCAAATTGAATATTGGCGCCAATGTTGAATTTTAAAATTCAAATTCAATTATTTTATTATTATTTTTACATAAATACCATTTATTTTTCTTTTTATTATTTCCAACAATAACAAGGAGAAATTATTTTAATAATGCAAAAAAAAAAAATTACAAGAATAGGGTGATTTTGGAAGTGTTGAAAAAGTAGGCAGCGAATCGCGGTGCTGCAATTTTTATATATAAAAATAAATTTACTAGCACCATGATTTTGAATTGCGGTGTTGGTTAAGATATTGAAAAAAAAATTGTTGGTCAAAACAGCCAGAAAATGTAGGCTGTTTTGCTGCAGTGGCAGCGGTGCTATAGCAATGCCCTGATTTGACAAGGGGAATGCTCACCCTTATTTAAGGCTGAGCTCTCAATTTGAAGTGTGTTCAACAAAGTGAAAAAATTTGAAGTGTGTTTAGCAAAGTGTATTGAAATTTGAAGTGTGTTCAAAGTGAAAAAATTTCAAGCATTGAATTTTTTTTTTTTTGAGTGAAATTATGATAAATTTTATTCCCATTGATATAAGTGTGTTGTACGGACAGCCAAATCATCGATATGAAGATGTGTCTGGAGCTTCGAATACAACTTTATATGTATGACGCGGTGATATATCTTTTTTTCGTGTCCTTCAACGTCACGTTCGTGTTCTGCAGGTGCTACAAAATGTGGGATTTTTGAAAATTTTACAATGTGGTCATATTGAGATTGACACACCCCTTATTACTGCATTAGTTGAGAGATGGCGTCTCGAGACGCATACTTTTTATTTCTCGGTTGGTAAGGCAACTATAAGACTGCAAGACATCACTATCATCTGGTCACTCTCAGTGGAAGGTAATCTTATTACCAGAATAAATACAAGATGTACTACTTAGCGTGGTAAAATTATTGCCATCAATGGTTGAGATTTCTGTAAAATGAAAATTCTTTTAGATGGTTTAGGATAAAACTAACAGTTTTATATGAGTGATTGCTTCAAAACACGTGTGACGATGATAGCGCGTTCGAGCCTATATTACAGGAGGTGGTGTATATGTGTCATGTGCATTATTGGTGGATATTATGACCTGAAGCTACGGGTAATACTATGTCGCTATTGTATCCACAATATATGGAGGACATTCATGAAAGTACCTCAAATTGGGGTTCAACAGTGTTGGCGCATCTGCATCGGGAGCTGTGTACTACATCACAACGAGAGAAAACTAATATGGACGATGCCATGCAATTATTACAAATATGGACATGGTCCAACATCATAACACTTGCACTGATTCCCTCTAAATAGATCGCGGTGCCAAGCAGATTTTTTTTAATAGCTTAACTAGCACCTCGATTTTGCTGGTAATATTTTTTTATAAAAAATGGCAGCACCGCTGTTTCGTATCGCGGTGTTGTCTACTTTTTCAACACCTCCAAAACCACCCCATTCTTGTAAATTTTTTTTTTACATTATTAAAATAATTTTTTTCAATAACAAATAGATAATTTAATATAAAATAAGAGAAACATCTAGCTCGAAATAGACTATCATTCTGCATTTACCAATATTTTAAATTTGAACTGCACGAATCAATCCAATTTACCAACTTCTCAATCCCACCCTATATTTTAAAATTGAATTTGTTTTGGTAGGTGAGGAGAAAATCGCCTCCTAACACTGTGAAAAAATGGATTATTACGTATCAATATAAATGACTGTAATTTAAAACTTATGAAAAAATAATATTATCTGCCACGGTAAAACATACCATATGAAAACTTAAATTTTGGGAACGATCAATCAACATTTGATATGATTTTAGTTATGATCAAAATATTTAGCATAATTTTTACTGATAGTTAATGTTTTGGTCTCGTCTGTAAAATATATTATACAATTGTGATTAATTAATATTTTACATGATTTTTTACTTGTAATTATGATAATTAATCATGATAAAAGAAAAAAGTTATATTTCTTTTGATTTGTTCATAAGAAGTAAGACTCAAAGCCTTTCTGCCTGACCAAATTCCAAGTATAATAAATAATATATATGAGTCATAGAATTCAAAATATATGCGTGTATGACTTCTCCATCATTATTCGCATAATCTTCTGTCATCAAAACTAAAGTATTTTTTGATTCATTAGATTTTCTATTTGGTATTCTACATAAATTTAACATTTAAAGATAAAATTGTACTCGCGCATGTTTATTTTACTAGTTTATAGAAAAGAAGAAAGAAGAAAGAAACAGAACTACAGAAACACCATCGCTATAAAACAAAAAGAATCAATAACACTATTTGATGTGTTTAGAATCTGCAGCAGTGTAGGCACACACTTGGGGCCTCTTGGCTCTGCGTTTTGGGCATATGAACTGGGCTGCCTGTCCATTCAATCCCCAACCTGCATGCAGATTTAACATGTTATCTTCCATTAGCTAAAGATCAAACAATAACAATGCTATCCTGGTGAATTACATCGACACTTTTTGGGTTTAGATTTTAATATACAACAAAATTACAGGTACCTCTTGAGGGGGTGTTGGTGTAATAATTTTTCAGAGGTTGTTTGTGTAAATTTTTTATTCTGAATAGGGGGTAAAATTATAATTGCAACTACAATTTTAAGGGTCGTACTTGCAATTTTGCAAATAGCAGGGGATGTTTGTATAAGTTTTTGTCCGTGTAGGGGTGTAATTGTAACTACAATCTCAAGGATTGTACCCGTAATTTTGCAAATGATATCAAGTGTTTGTGTATTTGAATTTAATCTTAGAGTGTTAATGTAAGGGTATATAAGACTTACACTGGGAAGGCAAAAGAGCTTGTGCTGGTATCTGATAGAGTAGAATCACAAGACTCAAAGGAGTCCATTTTACTTGCACTTTGCTGCTGCTCAATAGGGTTGTTGATCTCTTTGATTCCATCAACAGATTCAGGACCCCAAGCACTCTCCATTTCCTTGCTTCTTTCTTCCTCATCATCCTGCCACACCACTCCACTGTTAGTCTCTTCATCATATTTTAACTCCCTTTTTTGTTTATTTTTGTAAAATTATCTATGGGTAAATTACACAAACACCCCTTGAGATTAGACCTAAATACACTAACACATTCTGTCTTGTGCAAATTACCTTTACATCCCTTGTGATTGTAGTTATAATTACAAGTACATCCCTTATTTAAAGGCAAAAGTTTATACAAGCACCTCCTAAAATAGTTCAACTAACACCCTTTAAAGTGGTGTATCTGTAATTTTACAAAAGTCATTGAGTGTAATGTACTTTATCTGCACGGGCCGGCATTTTGCAGAGGTTTCTATCCATACTTATGTGATTCCTGTTGAAGCATACTCTGGAGTAGGTGAAGGGAGAATGATTTTAAAGCAGACTCCCCGTTCATTAGATAAAAAAGATCACCAAGATTTTGTGACCTGCCTTTGTGTGGCATCAATTTAATTTACCCAAATATACTATTGTACCCTTGCTACTTCACAAGTAACCATTGAAAATAATCATATAGCCTCTACGCGGTGTGGTGAAAACTACTACTTTACCTTTGTTAATTTTGTTTTAGAAAAAACATTTGAGAAAATATAAAATTATTTGAGGACCAGTAAAGTAAATAATCAATAGAGTATATTAGTCCATAAAAATATTTCAGAAATTTCTAAAAAATATATGAAATTATAATCATACTCTAAAGGGTCTTTTGATCAATTCATAAAAAAATCTAGATATAAACCAAACGTATGCTAACAGAATGGTCTCATTGTTAGACTTACACTAAATTAAGGGAGTATTTGTAAGAAGGTATTTATAAATACGCTAAATTTTCGGGAGGGTATTGTAATTTAGCCCCTTTTTTTATGTGTGTGCGTAAAGGAAACTTTTTGCCTATTTCAGATGCAGCCTATTGCATGTAACCTACCAATTGTTTTACCATGCTAACTTGTGACAACCATGTTTGGTAACTACGTGCATTAGGCGTCTCTCATATGTCCTTCTCAGTGTAAACTTAAAGCAAACTAACAAGAGAAGGGATTAAGTTTCTTCTTTTTCATGTGGGACTTAACCTTAATCTCCAAGCTGGGAATTTCATCCTGACTTATCTGAGTATCTCCATCGTCGCGACCGATCATTCCTCCTTTTCTTGAATCCCGAGAAAGCCCAACACGTTCACTGTAATTTAGCTGCTTCTCCAAGAGGAAATTCAACCACAATATGTGATCAACAGAGAGATTTTCAATCAAGAAAATTTGGTAATGATATGCATAAAACAAGGAGCATTCTCACTGATCACCTTCCTATTAATAGGCCTTAAATCTGCTGCAGCAGCAGTAGTACTGGTGGTGTTTTCATGTTCATCACTCTCATCATATGCTTCTGAGGACTTTCCTTCACCTATCATATGGATTGCACCGTCCTCTCTAAAGCAGAAAACTATGTAATCTTCCTCAGCAAAACGCGGCTCGTCTAGCCTCCCGCCTCTGCTGTTGGTCAACGATGAACTTTGGACTGATGATTCTCCTCTGTCTTCGCTGCAGGTTCTGTCGACAATTGATGTTTTTCTGCTCGTCCTGTGGCCTCGAACAGCACGTTTAGAGTTAAAATCGGCGCTTTCATTCAAGGTTTGAGACGGTTTGCAGCGGATGTCGGATTCTTCATCTGAAATGGAACAGAAGAGGGGTTGAATCAGAGGATATGTAGATAATCCACTCATATAGACATAATTAAGTAAAAACAGACAAGAAATGAATGCTCATTCTGAGAGCATGCAATAGAGGGTTCTGATGAGTTGACTATACCTAAAGGTAACCGGCAAGCGTAGAAACATGATGCAAAGTCTCTTACTCTGCATCGGAAAAGCCTTGGAACTGTGCAAGGTGAGCTCATTCTCAGTGTGTGTTGTGTGTGTGAAAAATGAAGTGTAGTGGAGGAGAGTGGTGGAGAGAGAGAGAGGGAGAATTGGAAATTTTAAAATTTTGAAAGATAGGAGAGATTGTGGCATTAACAAGGGGAGTTACAACGTTGGTGTTTATGTTATATTAGAGCAGTTATGGTGTTTCTGGGCATACATGGAATGGGAATAAAATGTGGAGATTTACAAGGGAAACTATCATTATGGACGTTCCTCCCACTTGCTAAATATGCTCAAATTCAAATCCATTCCCCTTCTGCAACAAAATATACAATTTTCCTGGATAACAACTTCAACTCAATCAGCCTTCAAATACATAGAAGAAAGGAACTTCGCCAAAGAAATTTCAACTCTTTATGGATGGAAAGATGGAAGCAGCGTTAGGATGGCAACGGTACCTCAATCGCGTTCTTTAATACTTGACGGGCACCAACTTTTCTCAGAATGCTCATCCACTTCAGCCCACAACATCAGCAATGCTGTAAAAACGGATACTTACTCGTCACACATAGAAGGCATCCGAGTGTAATATTATGATCATGATGTGCTCGACCTACAAAATCAAGAATAGGATTGGAAAAGGAAAACCAAACTGCTGAATATTGGCCACTGAAGCATCGTTTGAGCTCAATTCATTAACTATAACGGGCCAGGCTCGACCACCTTCTTTTAGTTAGATAAGATTTGAAATTCAATTCAAACTTTTGCTGAGCGTGACTCATTTAATACTTAGATCAGTCTCAAGTACAATTTAAAACTCAGAAAGTTTAATTCATTTATGCCTGCCCTGAAAAGAATACAAATAAAAATTTGCTCTAATTTACTCGTGCAACCCACCAATTCGGAGCATATATATCTCTAGAGGACCAGATAAGGATGGGTATCTCAGAGTATATCATGAACAAGAACATAATTGCCTGCAACAGTTACAAGTGAGGGGATTTATATAAATCTCTGCTTGAATTGGCAGATGTGAGAGATTGACATTTCAGCTCATGCCTCCCGTGGCTTCGTAATATTGACTACTATTAATATGCTGAAGGTCCTTGGAATTTCCTGTGCTGTTTTCTTTAACTGCCCTTCTGTAATCTTGTCCGTATGTAAATTTGATCAATTGTCACACTACTTAGCTTGATTTCCAGAGAATAACTGCATACTCATTACCAACCTTACCAATCTTGGGGCTACCACAGTATTATCAATACATAAATCAACCAGGTTCATCACTTACGTGTGACCAGATAACAAAAACCACGGAAGCCAATTACAAAGATAAAAGAATGAATATAGAAGTACTAGGACATGATGTTTCTTGAATCTGAAGAGTCGTTCATGATAATAGGAGCAACATCCTTCAATTGTGGCTTAATGAGGCAGAAATGAGATCCCGCGATGCTAAAGTGAGGTTTTATCCAATGTTCAAAACAATAAGGCAACTGGGCAAAAGCAATTTGCAGTCAGCAATTTTTAGCAGAAGTCACCGGGCTTGCCGATTTGTATGCCCTGCTCTGCTAGGAATCCAATAATTGCATTTTTCTGCCAACTTTTGAAACTCCTGCATTCACCAAACCGACTTTGGCTTAAAAAGATAACCAGCTCTTGGAGAGCAAATAATAGTGAAAACAGCATTATATACAACACAGATGAAAATATCAAGTTGGCATTTTATGTGGCTTTTAGCAAGGAGGCTTGAATGTACTAGAAATGCTACATTATTTGAAAAGTAGCATTTGTTTTTGAGGCAGCAAGAGGTATATATTGGTGACAATAAATAAAACCCCATCCATCCACAATGGTCAAATTGATAAATTGCGCTGACCCCTTTCCATAGTACATAAACAGGTTAAATGCAACAGAACCCCATAATACTAACAGACAAAAAGCCCCTGTGGAAAAAGAAGAAAGAGCAACGCAACCCCTTGAACTTTTGAGAAAAGTCAATGCGAGGTTGCGAGGTTCTTTTCTAAGAGTTCAAGGGCTGCGTTGTTCAAGAATCACCAAAATAATGACAACCTGACTTTTGCAAGGGGGTAGTTGACTTATTCAGATAACATACCCTTATTGCAGTTTTGTAAGAGCTATGTTCAACTTCAGGATATTTATTAGTCACTTAAATTTATTCTTTTTCATCATTTAAGAAATTTTACAAACATAAAATTGTAAGTAAACAATGTATAACATCACACATAGACACAAATTGATATGAATTGATCCATCATTTGAACTAACTATCTTGACTCGACTTAGGAGATGTATGGATTAAGTTCAAAAACATTGATTAGTGGGTTAGGTAACAAATCTCCAATATTATGGCTCCACTCATGTCCATTATTCTCAACACCGTCACAATGGGTTTAGTCAGTATGAAGCAAGAAATCAACACTCAATAAACCACCTACAAGCCATCGCTTAAATGTATTTTGCATCACTTGTGAGACATCGATTTCTATGCTTGTCCAAAGAAGAGATTTACTATGGGATTATCTCTTTACACGTTGGCCCATGAGCATACCTTATAATTCAGCTTCTAGAAGCTATAACAATTTGTGTGTATCAAGTAATTTGTTCGGTTTTACTTTTGCCCAATATTGTTCATGTTCTTAGCCAAATTAGTAATGAACGATTTGTTCTTAAGTTCCGTTTGTAAATATCATTTATTGGAGAAGCATGACTAACTTGTGGTCCAGATGAGCCAGAACTTCTCCCCCTGGAAAAGCTTCTTTTGTTGTCTCAAATGAAACTTTGATTGCTTCTTTCCAGGTCCCCCCCACACCTTGCATGCCTTTGTGGGATTTTGATTGACCTGGATCCACCATTGGCAATGAATATCCTGAAAGAAGGTGGCCTACCCAAACACCATCTTTTCTGAAATAAAAAATAAGTTTTTAATCAATCCTGGAATTGATTGACTTAAAAGTCCATTTTGCCACACACATAGGGAGATAGAGAGATGGAAACCGAGAATCTCAAGGTACGTACTAACACAAGTCCATTGTTTACTGAATTTTCTTTCATATTTTTTAATGAAAAGACAATACTTCAAACTTTCAACAACTGTAGTTTCTTTTTTCACTGTAGTCATATTAAAGTACCTGCGCAAGCAGGTTCCCCTAAAAAATTCACATCAAATCACCTAAAGAACGTAGGACATTAACAACTTACAGGACGATATCCATATGCCTTGGTACATAATGTCCACCACCAATTCCAAGGAGAACTTTGTTTTGTCCAGCGTTCCTGTAGCATTAAAAGTGTATTGAGGAATAGAAAGAGGCATAAAAGAAGATAATAAACAGTTCATGTAGGCAGATCCTCTCAATTAAACTTTGATAAAGCTTCAAAACTATAACTATCCCGAGTTTAGTGATTGACAGATGCAGAAGGCTTGAGGGCCCAAACAATGTTTATACTCAAAAATGGGTTCAGTATACCTAACAGGGTTTGTTCAAGGAGCCACATATTACATTAGATCAAGCTTTTGCCTTTAGAAATTAGAATTTAATTTCATATCATGGCAATGTTTTGGCAAGGATTACCTGCTCCAGTCTCCTACTGCAGTTCCTTCTCCAAGCCCTAGTCCTTCCCATACAAGCTTTAATGACACAGCAAATACACAATGGGTCAACAAATCCCTCTAAACAAAAATGATCACGATCTCATTCAATAACCATTTTATTTCGCTCTTACACCAAATATTATAACATCCGACTTCTACAGTGTTTTTTATCCACTCATGTTCCAGTTAAAAGGGTACCCAACTAAAGCAATGGCTTGTGCAGCATCCTGCCTCTTCCAGTATTCTTCTGTACTACCTGCAATGATACAAGTAATGGTAATTGATAAGGTATAAAGGCTAGAGAAGAATACAATAATAACAAATGTAAAGTAAAACTTCTGTTTGCTATCACCCTAAAATGAGATATAACTGAAGTAAACAACTATATGAAGAGGTGATTATAAATATTAGTAGCTGTTCAGGGCTTGGAAATAAGACTAATACCAATCTCTACAAACATAGTAGGTGAGTGAATTTCCGGGCCATGATGAGTTGCTTCCAATGTGATCTACAACAAGATGAGCAAGAGGGAAACTTCATAGGTATATGTTGTATAATGACATCAACTTTACATGAGATCACTGGATACGATGCCATTAGACCAGAAGACATGAGTCAAATAAGAGAACTATGGTAATGTAAATGATCTCGAGGCCTTCTTTTTCCATTGCTTTATTTGTTTAGGTTCTTTTTCCAAAACCTTTTCACGCTAAGAGATCCATAAATGTCTATTATTGAGAATGCAGATGCATAACAGGGTGTAATTTGGGTTTACTATATTACTATAACTATACGGCTTTTAAAATGAGTTACTATCTGATGTCTGTAACCGCATTATCTTTGATTTGATATGGTAGGATATTTGATGAATGGGAGTCTTTTGCTGTTCGGGTAAGCCTCACTATTTGTCATTCGGAATAGTGAAATGAGGGGTTATTCTAACAACTAACATAAAGGTGTGAGATATGATGCAATTCTGGGCCATTATGAAAGAAACTTTAAAGTTCATTGCATAACTTGGAAGATGCGATGAAGATTGAATAGGAGACATCTGACTCAGCTTTGAGACGGGTAGTGATGCTAGGTCTACTTCATTCCTTTTCCGCAGACATTATACATTTCATTGATAACTTTGATGATGTTAAGTGAATTGCAGGCCTTGAACCATTACGAGCTGGATTGAAAATTAAGGTATACCAAACAAGACAAGACAAATGTCATCTTCCACATTCATGAGCTAGAATAAATAAAGATCACCAAATATGCAAAGATTTACCCTAAGAACAGCTCCCAGTTGTAAAGGACAATTTATATGTTTACTAAATATCTAGATCTCACATGATTCTGAAAACAGAATACCCATACCTTACGTTTCATCTCAAATGTTTGACTAGAGGAAAATGGAAGACTCCCAGAAGTACCAAAAGAGATGAAAAGAAAAGCCCTAAGATAACTATCACCAAAGAATGCAGTTTACATATTGTATGACCATGGAAATATAAGAGGAGTTCAGCAAATCCAGAATTTTAATAATTCCTTAGCTCATGATAAAAATATTTACCACATCCAACATATAAGAAGAGTCATTTTTCGTCCGTTATAGGTTTACGAATGGCCATATAGTTTCAAACGTGATCAATGCGGCATTTGTTTACGTAAAATTATGGTATGAAAGATCTCATTAGAGTTGCTAATTTACGGAGATGATTTACCATATAAATAGTTGTAACAAACATATAGAAACTAAAAAATTAATTCCACGATTAACATGCATAAAAAGTTCCATCACCTCAAATTCAGGAATCAGATTATGTGATTCAGCAATAGATTTCAACAGCCTGAGCCACGGTCCTATACGTGGATTAGGCGGTGCAGCCCATCCAGGCTTCCCACCAGCTGGTGGTACATCCCCTACTTGTAGATGGGGTACTCCTAAATGTAAGAAGCATCAGGACTTAATACTCGTCACACGTTGCCAAGAAATTGAGGATCAAGCCAACAAGTTGGCCCTCACAAATAGAAAATGCAAGCGTACCAATAGGATGGATTGTAAGCGCAGGACGATTGGAGACCGCTGTGTGCCTACTAAGGAAAATAACCTCATTAACGACCTCACCAGTGGCCTCCTCCCATCTCCTGTCCAAGTGATCCTCTCGTACAATACTTCTATCATGCTTCAACAGCCTCACTTCCTTGTTCACAAAACTTGAGATACCCTAAACTCAAACCACAAATTTTTTTTCAAAGATTTTAGTAAAGAAAATCATAAAAAACCTTCATCATCTACACTTCACCCAGTGAGGCAAGTAGAATCGCACTCGCCTCAACATCAAACTATCAATAGTTTATATGTAAATTACTTGGAGTAAGAAAAATTTACATTTTTCAAATTTAAAGGCACTCTCCCATTTGAATCAAAATATCTTTATTACACCCAAGATTACAAGTTTTAGCTCCATCCCTACATGTACTAAGCTAAACAACAACACGAAGGTCTAATTTCTCAGCATCCCATCTTCACAATTCTTGTTTATTTACCATCAGCACAACAGAAACCACCTTCTGAATCCATTTAAAACTGCAGTTGACAGAAAAATTAATCTAAAATCTGGCTAACCCTCAATCATCAGAGGTTCATCTTGATCAAACAAAATAACCAATCTTGAAAAAGTAGGCACATATAGTTTCTTTCACTGGTCATGAATAAAAGAACCCATCTCTTCATACATCATGGAATGATCAAATTATGAACAAGATAACAAGCATGACAACAGAAACCTGGAGTGAAGGGCCAGGCTGCCAGCCGGGCATTGACAAGAGGGCGGAGGCCGGGCCGACGGATGCTGGGTCGACGGTGGTGGCCACAACCAACGTCACCATCTCTCTAATACTGGTTGTGTAAGTGTTTTTCCCGCTGGAGTTTGCAATATACCCACTGTTGAATCTTGTAGCTGCTGCTCTTCTACAATGGCCGAAATCTATGAGCCTCACTCTCGCTAGAAGACCAACAAGAGTCATTTTCACAAACGAAAACGATAATAAGTGCAGCAAAAATATTTTATTTATTTTCCTAGGTATAAGTCCATTTATAATATTATCAAAAAAATTCTTTTAAATTTATAATATTGATATAAGTTAAATTTCATCCAACTCCCATAAAATTCAATAATTATAAGTACTTTATCATGATTTAAGAAATTATTTGATACCTTTAATATGTGATATAATTATGTAGTTTTTGAACAAAAATATGAAAATATCACTTTTTTGAAAGTTTAAAATTTTATAAAAAATAAAATAAAAATCGACGTTGAATGGATTTTATTATAAAAAAATGTAAAAGTCTGATTCTGAATGAGTGTTATAAAATATACTAATTTTGAAAAATATGTAGAATTATAATTTAGGTTGAAAAGAGGTCTTGGGCAATTTAGTGTTAAATTTGTACGAAATTCTAACAAAAACTAACAAAGTGGTCAATTATTGAACGAATATTATCACTAGAAAAGCATTAATAATTTCTCCAACAATAAAAAACTGTCTATAATTTTATTTAATTTTAAAAAAGCTTAACTTCTATTCCACCCGATCATAAGTTTTTATTGTTTGCAAACGAATCTAAGAATGATGACAACCTAGTCTGAAAAGAATGAAAACCTAGTCTACTAAGCTAATCTACAAAGGATTTGATTCGAAAACGATCGTTCTACCGAACATAAGCTTTGCTCGTATTGAGTTTCAAAGCTGCAAACCCCTTCTCACCATATGCTTTGGTTTTAAGAAAATGGTTAATCTCCAACGTTGCAAGAATATTGTTAGCGATACAAAAGTCTAAAACTATTAACTAAAGAAATTGATTAACATTTTTCCGACTTGTCACATTTGGGAATAAGAAGAATGAAATTATGAGGATTAAGAATATTAAAGACAATAATACGTTTGAGATTAGTACTGATAATATGTCAAAACTTATTAGAGGCAATACCATCAGGTCTGGGAGAAGGGTCATTTGGAAGATCGATTCGTTTACCTCTGCCGCTGTGAAAGGTTACATAAAGTTCACTTCATCTCTTACTTAGGTGTGCGTGTGTCCAAGTCCAAGTAAAAAGCTGGGCAGGTGTAGGTGTGGTGTTTTCGATGAAGAAGAGAGAGAAGGCGACTTGCCTTTGGAATTCAATGCATTTGTCTTTGTGTTGTTTATAAAATTCAATCAACAACCAATTATGCGTAATATCAAATCTTGTCCTACATAATAAATCCAACCAAACATGCCCCAAGAAAATAAAATACTAAGTGATGTTATTACAATATTACTATTTTAGTGAAAAAAATAAAGAAAAAGACTGAGACAATTTGGAATTAAAACTCCATTTGGTAAAGTACAAAAAATTTGAATTTGATTTTCTATTTTAAATTATATTATATTCTTTATTTTGATTTATATATATATGCAATGTGTATAATAAATAAAATAAATAATAAATACATGGTATGTATATATTAAATAAAAGAGTAAAATTTATTTGATACTCGACTTTTATAATTATTGTCAATTTGATACGCGAGTAATTACAAATAACTCAATTAGTATCCAAATTTCACTATTAATGTTATTTTTGTGTCCAAATGTTCAAATGTAAAATGAGTATTATATAAAAAGATAATATCAAAATAAATAAAAAAAATAGTTAGATGTTAAAGTGATATTAAAAGTGAAATTGAAATATTTAAATACTAATACAATATTATTAAAAGTGAAATTCAAATATTAATTGAATTATTTAAATAGTAATACGACGTTTTTACTCTTAAATACTATAGAAAATGGGGGAGGATTTGGATAGGAAATTCAATTCTACATAGGAATATTGGAAGAGGAGCCCCTCTCTCTCTCTCTCTCTCTCTTTCTCTCTCTCACAACATATTATACTGTACCATACTACAATAATTCACGCACATAGACAACGGAAGCTGCAGTGGTAGGTGGTGGAGGCGGCGATGGGTTGGGCAATAGCACTGCACGGTGGCGCTGGTGACATCCCACGGTCGATGCCTCCGGAGCGCCGAGAGCCCCGAGAAGCCGCCCTCCGCCACTGTCTCCAGATCGGTGTTGATGCTATTAAAGCTGGTCGATCACCATTGGACGTCGTCGAACTCGTTGTACGTACTTGTAAAATCAACTTGTTTGTTCTTCCTTTTTATGTTTTTGTACTTATACCTGCAATCCGCGTGGTGTGGTCTCCTCGTTTTGGTTTCCTGGAATGATTTGGTGGAAATTTACTTTTCTTCTGTTCTTACTGCGTGTACTGCACATGTCTGTACTTTTGTATGCTGATTGATGATCAGGCGTGTTTCTACTGTTAACTGAGCTTGTGAGAATTTTTCTAGATTGAAGCAGTGCAACACGGTTGAGGTTATATGTGTTCCGCATCTATGTGAATGGAGATAGTAACTTAGAGAAAAGAAGTCAAACTATTGGATTATGCGTGGAGTTTCACGTTTGGATGTTGCCTGTCTTGAGACAATGCTCCAACTTTTTTGCACTGTGAAAACAAGAGAAACTCTATGTCTGTTGATCTAGGGTTGGAGACAGCCCTATTTTATGTTTTTGTATAAAAAATAATAGAAATCGAGGCTTTCTTTCTAATCTTAGTTGAATTTTGCAGGTCCGTGAACTGGAAGATAATCCAAATTTTAATGCTGGCAAAGGCTCTGTGTTGACGAGCAATGGCACTGTAGAGATGGAAGCTTGTATCATGGATGGAAATACAAAGAACTGTGGTGCTGTTTCTGGTGTTACTACAGTTAAAAATGCCATTTCTCTAGCAAGGCTAGTTATGGAGAAAACTCCTCACATCTATCTCGGATTTGCTGGAGCAGAGGCATTTGCAAGGGAACAAGTTAGATATGATTTTCTCAGTTTCTCTTTCAGTATTCCTTTTCCATTCAGTCTCTTTTTTCTGTGATAAAGTTTCAGAAGATACTTCGATTAGATTCTATTTCAACGTTGTGCCGTCATATATCTACCTTTTACGTGCTATTTGCATCTACTTTGGAGTTACTTTCAGCATATTATGTTCTGTGGTCGAAATGTTGCTGCGTGCAAGCTCATGGGCTTATTGGAGTACAGGGCTGACCTAAAAGTCTGTTCAAGGAAGTGAAATAGTGTATAGGAGGCTCACATGCTGATCATGTGTTCATGCTAGTGCAAATTAGTGACACATTCAGACAAATTCCACTTTCTCTTTCTGTTTCTCTAGGGATGTTATGCAGATATTTGCCCTTCACCTGTACTAAAGTCCGCAGAGGTAGTTTACTATCAAAATTTTCCATATTTGGAATACTTTCTATTCCGAAAACCATCATAACAATAGCTGAAAATGAGCTTTCTTGTTTAAAATTATAGCTTTTGTGTTCAACACTCATGAAATTACTCACCCTAATTCCATTATTCCAGTTAATTTAATTTAGTGTTGAACTTATCACTTTGTGTTCAACACTCATGAAATTAGTTACCCTAATTCACTCATAATCAATTTACTTAATTTATTCGTTGACGTTGATTCTCTTTGTTTTTGCTCTGTAATGATGCTCCTCTGTTTTATGCTTTTGCTACATGAAGTGCTCTCGAAGTGTTAGTTCTTGAAATGCATGCATGAGGCCTTCTCTGCTGAATGTTTACTAGCTTGACTATGTAATGCATGCAGTTTAAGTGTAGGTTTTCTACCTAAGGTATTTATTAATGTAATTGTGCTGCATATAGTAGATTCCATGATTTTCTCTTGATTGTAATGACAATGGTGGTTTCTGCCTTCTCTCCGTTTTGCTTATTGGTCCTTGTTTTGGTGAAGGGCATTGAAACTGTTGATTCAAGCTATTTTATAACTCCCGAAAACATTGAGAGACTAAAACAAGCAAAAGAAGCTAACCGTGTTCAGGTATGTTCTTTCCTTGGCATCTTTCTTTTTACCCTTTGCCAATCTACGTGAAACCCATTGCCCCCTGCTCCAGCTCAGGAAATTGAGTTTGAAGTGTTATTGTGTTTAAACTGTAAAAGCTTTTTGCCATTCATTTCCAATTGACAACCTCTTACTATTTTGATCTCTTGAATTTCTAGAGTGATTGAATTCGTAGTCCCCACATGGTAAGTCGTAACCCATTTTATATCTAATTTTGTGTTCCTGATTGTAACTTCTTGACACAACACTTAGATATGTTTGATAAACTTGTTTGCATTTTCTTTCCACAAAACAGAGTGTTCCGTAATTTATGGGAGAAATACAAACGCAAACTGCGTTGCCAAATTTCTGAGTACTCGCGAAAGCGCTAGCTGCAGAATATAAAAAATGTCTTCACTCACAGGAAAGTTAGATACCACCATATTTCTTTCCACTCTCATCATAGCAGAGAAGATATTTAGTTTGCATGTTAGGACAAGAAGACATGTGCATGTTTAACAGGCAAACCCGTGGTTTGTGCTTGCATCAAAATCATTTCTGGGAAGTATAATATAAATATGAGGTCCCTTTTAATTTCTGAAACTTTCCAAAATTCTGTTTTCTAAATTTATAAAAGTACCTGAAGTATAAAACAGTTGAACAAACTTTGACACAACACAATCCATCAGCATCTAGTCAACACTGAACCATCTGAAAGCACTAAAACTAGCAAGAATGCCTTTTATTGTTTTTCAGCTTTTCTTCTTTGCACCAGCAGGTCATGGGATTCAGCAAAGATCAGAATTTTCATAGGAATGAAGCATGACATTTTGTAGTATTTAAGAACAAATACTTCCTGACATTTGACATCTGCTCTTGAATCTTCCTATGAATCTTCCTAGCTGTTGAACAATGTAAGCAAACATTTAAGTAGGTGTGTGCAAACCGGTTAACCGAATCGATTTCCGGTTAACCGAAAGTTCGGTTCGGGGTTTTGTAAACTCGAAAACGGTTTGGTTTTAACCGAACCAAATTCGATTTTTCGATTTAAAAATCGAAAAAACCGTTTTTTTCCTTTTTTAAAAAAAAAAATATATTTTGATATTTTAAGCCGAAATTGTGATATTTTTTCAATTTTATCCAAAAATACAATACCAAAATACCAAAATTAAATTCTAAATTAAATACCAATATAATATTAATATATTATATATTAATATATATAATATTAATATGTGTAAAAATATATTTTATTATTTAAAAGTTCGGTGAAAATTTTTAAAAGAAAAACCGAAAACTAAATTTTCGGTTCGATCCGATTTTTCGGTTTTCTGCACACCCCTACATTTAAGGATATGCTCCCAAAGCCTGTGATATATATCTCAACAAGAGTTTGGTCATACAATCACTGAAATAGCAGCTAATGTATCTGTCATTTCTTTGTAGATCGACTTTACACAACCAATCCCAAATGTTGATGACGAAGCATCACTTCTTAAAGGTGATAGTCAAATTGGAACAGTTGGATGTGTTGCTGTTGACAGCAAAGGAAATTTAGCCACTGCTACATCCACTGGTGGATTAGTCAACAAGATGGCGGGAAGAATTGGTGATACGCCCATCATTGGAGCAGGCACATATGCCAATAGTGTATGTGCCGTCTCTGCTACTGGCAAAGGCGAAGCCATAATCCGTGCTACTGTTGGAAGAGAACTGGCTGCTCTTATGGAGTACAAAGGGCTTTCTCTCAGCGAAGCGGCAACCCACATTATAGATGAGTGTACACCAAAGCGCACCACTGGTTTGATCGCCGTGTCTGCCAAAGGAGAAGTTACGATGCCATTTAACACAGTTGGCATGTTCAGAGCATGCGCTACCGAAGATGGTTATACTGAGGTTGGAATTTGGCCCAACGAGCCATGTGATTGATTGTTATATCCCTGCAGAAATTTCGAATTGTTCTTTATTTAGCAAATTCTCCGGTATATCAGCTGTTTGACGTTACTGACACTTGAATGTTGGCTGATATTGAACATATTCTTCAGTTCTGATCGGTAGTTCCGGAATTCTGTGACTAATTTCTTGAATATAATAGGTCATGCTGATCTGAACCATAATAACCGTCCTTCTTATTTTCCTTGGGCATCACAGAGTACCAAGAACCGTGGCTATGAACTTGGTGTTACCCCCCGCTCTGAGGCTGTGATGAAAGAATGCAAAAAAGAAAAAAGGAAATTAGAGAAAATGTATAAGGAAAAAATTTTGGGTTTGGTTAGAAACATTAAAGGGTGAATTACCACCCCTTGAGATTAGGTCTAAATACAAAAGTATTTTTTATCTTTGGAAAATTGTAATTACATCTATTTCGAGAGTGTTAGTGCAATGTACTTTAGGTAATATTTATGTAAGTTCTATTTTGGGAATATTAGCGCAATGTACTTTAGGGAATATTTGTGTAATTTTACTAATTAGATGTACTTATGATTATAACTATAATATCAAAGAGTGCAATTGTGATTTTTCAAATACTTATCATCATTTTAGCTATTGGCCAAAGCATATACCATAGTTCTTACCAATTACTGAAACACTTTTAATGAGTTTAAGGTAGTCAACGTTTCCTTGCATGCTAAAATGACGACTAATAGTTATTGTATCATTGTGGCTAATGATTATTGATCTATTGCAATATTTTATTTTTAACTATAATAATTAACCATGGAAAAATACATTTTTTTGTAGTGGTGTCTACTAAAATTTATTAAGAGAATTATCTTTCATTTCTCTTGGAATATGGGGAAAACCATTTACTGTTCTATCAATCATAATTATATAATTTGCGTATACTAATAAATAATAGTACTATCACTTCAAATAAAAGTCAAAAAATTTAGAATAGATTTTCATAGTTGGAGGAGTCAAAATTATAGATATGTTGGGAGGGATAACGTGGTTGTTCACCTCTTTTATTTTTCAAACTCGTTCATAATTTTATACTTTGAATTGTCTTCTCATTAATATTTAGAGGAGAAATACGCTAAATTAATTTTATTATATAATCAATTCATGACTTATCGATATAGCCAAGCAAGAAAAATATTTTCTATACAAGCCTAAAATACTCTTGAGTTAAATTATGCAAAAAGTATAAAATTTTGTATAATTAAATTAGTAAGTCTTGTCATGTTGAGAAGAAAAATAAGAATTAATTGATAATATGTGAGGAACCCAAAAGGGGTAATGCTTTTGAAAAGTTTGGTCAAGTTTCTTTTACTTTGTGCAAGGGCCGGACATTAATTCGGTTTGTGTCGTCGATGGGTAGAGAAGGGGCGAGGGCGAGGGCGGTGGGCTGGGAAGTTAGCGGCCAAGGGCCCACGATTTCTTATAGGGAAGAAGATGATGTTTGGCAGTAGCGAATTTTTTTTTTAATTACTTATAATAATTGGATATAATATAAATAATCAGTTATGAGTTTATTTTAAATTTTACTTTATTATTTATACTAAGTATTTATTATAAGTTCAAAATTAGAGAATAACAAGTACATAAATTTTAAAAATAAAAATTTCTTTTGGTGTTAAAAATTTATAATAATTTGCGCAAGTTAGATATATATATTTGATATTATTATTATATATCAATATTTTTTAATAATCTGTTATTAGACATATATTATATTAATATTCATAATATTATATTTGATGATGATGAATATGGTTCTGGTGGGAAAAATTATATAGGTATAAGATGTACATATAAAAAGTTTAAATATTTTCAAATATTTTATATTTTGTGATGTGACCATGTGATATTGATGTTTTAGTCCTATTTACGGGGTAATTTTGTCAATTACACATTTATCCTCGTAACAACTGCAAAAATAAATACATCATAAAATTATCACAATAATCGATACAAAGTAAATAAGTTGTTAAATTATCATCTTACCAAATATTCTAATACCAATCATGAAATTATCTAACCCAGACTGGTCCAAAAAAAATGTAGATTAACCCAGTCACCCTTGTAAAGTATATACACTTGTTATATGATATGGACTAAATTCGGGCCAAGCAAATCTATACACTTGTTATATGATTTGGACTGAATTCGGGCCAAGCAAATCTAGGTTAGAATTTTTCTCAAATTATCTGCACTACAAACATATGTGCACATAATTAGTTATCCATGCAACAAGAATAGCCAAACATTTTGGTGATTCTTCCAAATGATACAAGAAAGCAAATAGAGAAAACACTAAACTTGGAGAATCAAATAACCATAGCTTATATATTACTGCAGAAATGAAAATATAGGCTTCAAAAACACCTACACCACCTCATCATTTTATTGTCTGTTTTATTGCACTACTTGACAGAAACAGAAATGAGAACACAACTCAATGAACTCAGCACCATACATCTGTTTGAAAAACAAACTTTCTTGCTAAGCATAAGCAGATTTACAAGACGCTACGTACTTTCAACGAGAGCAAACGAACACTAGAAACTGTATATACAAACAGAAACAACAGCAAAAACAATACAATCTAAGCGATAATACGACTTCTAAAATGCTGATAGTACAATATGCTAGAGGTAAAAACAATTTCATCTGCCAAAATGAAATCGCCTACAACTCTCATCTCATACATGGTTTCTTTCTAGTGTGTGAGAAAAAATTCCCCTTCCAAGATTTTGTAACTTGAAATAGGTGAAAGAAGACAAGAGATCCTCATCAATCCAAAATTTTTACTATTCTAGTGCTATACTAATGCAATCATATTCTTGAAAACTTGAAAAAAAAAAAAGAAAATGGAAAAGCAATCGGATTGTACCCGCAACTCAGGACTATCATATATTAACTTGTCGCACAGTCCTGAAGATATCGGTGTGTCCGATTCACATATTGCTCCCACAGAGGTCTATACCTGCCAATGCTCAACTTTAGCCACGGTTTCATGTTCCCATTAAAGTGAATCACTGCTGCAGTCTCGATCAAACGGTTATCGATATTCAGGTCGTAGCCCAATCCCAAGACATGCCATCTTCGATCAAGAGGCTCAGTCAATCCGTAAAAAGCTAGCAGTCCAGGAGGAAGTGTGCCAAGCTTCCACAGAGACTTATCAGTATTCTGTTCTTGCCAATAGTGATACCTTGTGGTCACATTTGCCTTTCTCCATGCGATCAAGTCAAAGACATTCATGCCAAATGCCCATCCACATGCCTGCGGATCAACTTTGGTACTGATAAGTGGGTTCGAGAAGTTGAGATATTTGTAGTACCGGTGGAAAGCTTCAAGACAAGTTTCAACTGCCCCGTTCACATTTCCATGCAAATCCAGTGAAAAGAGAGGTGTCAAATCCTTTTGGACGACAACATCATCATCAAGAAAAACAACCTTCTCCAACTGGGGATAAATCTCAGGGATGTAGAATCGAAGGTGATTTAACAATGAGATGTACTTTGGATTATGGAACTTCGGCTCGAAATTAGAATCATGTGAACCTTCAAAGTAGAATTTTCTTGAATCTGTATCTTGTAGTTGTTTCACTACAGGAGAATAAGATGCATTCAACCAAGAGAAGTCTTCAATATTTTTGACTTCTATTGTAGCACCTCTAAAATCATTACTAAGGAACCAAGCCTGCATGGCCCCATACTTCACTCCATTTGTCACGACATGGAATACAAGCTGCTTTGGGTGTTCGGCATTAGAGATGGTAGAATTAATAACAACTGAAACAGCCAGAACGTTGTCCGAAAATATACAGAAGTGGAAAAGATTATTGTCCACTAGTCGGGTAGAGTTTCTCCTATCTTTTGCAAGCTCTTGTATGGACTTGCTCTGGAGCCAATCGGCTGTGAGTTTAATGTCAATGCACTGGAGGTTCTTGGGTAGAGACTCAGCAACTAGTTGTCCAAATACTGTACTCTGAACAGTTGCTGCATTTGCACGGTCTTCCAGAGATTGAATAAAGTTTTTCAAGGTTATCATTGTGGTTGCAATATCATAATGTGCATCTTGCGCCTTAAAAATGAGTGCCGCTAAACTTTTAATGATTGGTTCAGCTTCATCTAGAGATATGGGCTCCTCTCTCATTGCAGCCTTGGAGAGCAAGAACTGACAACTCCTTATTTTAGAGCTAAGCTCCCATGCAAGATGGAGATTGTTGTGTTCTTTTGCAATAACAACATATGCTTTGGCAAGGGCCATTTGCTCTGCCAATTGTCTTGCATATGATCTAGCACTTAATATTTCATCAGTTATATTTCGACTCTCGTGGACAACATTTCTGGGATGTATCTCCTGGAAATAACAGGAATTTTACACTTGAGACCACATTTACATGAATAGCAAGTAAATTGCTGGAGAAAATATGTCACAGGAACATATCAAATTGCTTAATACAGCATCGTAAACAAGAAAGAAACTGAGAACATAAAAAGAAATCAAATAGTGTACCCTCTTTCTAGCTCAACAGAGAAGTTTGAAGCAATAAACACAATGATGCAGACGAAGTAGATCAAATGCTCTATCTTATTACATACAGTCAAAATGTGAAATTGATAGCGGAAAATTGTAAAGCAAGCTCAATCTCAGGTTTAGCAGTAAGGCTCCAACTGAGATAAAAAAAAGGAGAAGTTTCATATAGAATGCACAAAAGTCCTGAAATACAGTTAGGAAGAGAGACACGAATGGGCCTTGCCTATATTTCTTTTCAGCAGTTCTATTGGTTTTGGGCTTTCCATCATATATCGGTATTTTTAAAGAAAACTTGATTTGGTGTTTTAAGTTACCAAGGACTAAATGACACTAACTATAGTGTTGCACGTCAATAAAGTGTGAAAAATTTAAGAAACAAAAAGAGGGCGAAGAAGACACTGAGGACTCTGAACAAAGTGCTAATCTGTAACTCCTCAGATGCATCAAATACCGAAACTTCAGAAACTACAAAGATCCCTGTAAAACCTTTTTAGTATTCTCAGAATCCCAAATTTCTGTTATTCCACATTTGATATGGATGCCTTATGCTTTCTTGGGAAGGTAAATAATTATTACTACTCTCTTCTCCAATGAAGTAACTGGCAGATTCAAATAAGCAATGACCTAAAAATTTGGCCATTTGACTAAACCGTTAGGCCTAAATAAACGTGAAGATAACTAAAAGTATAAATGTATGCTATTTCCTACACTTCGGTGGGACTTGAGCCTAGTGCTTCAGCCCCTTTCACTTTTTCCACCGAGAATTAACAATTACATGATGGACCCTAAACATAGTCATTTCCCAAAGTATAGATAAATTGAAGAATGTATCATATTAAATTATCCCTTTAAAATATATCAGATGTTAAGAATCCAGATTTGGAAAGATGAAGAACTAAGATAACTCCCAAGTAGAACCAATTAACAGATTGTGGGGGCAATAAAATCTCCAAGGTATGCAGCTTGATTCATTTATCTCTTTGTGCATCTCACTCATCAGCACAACTGAGCTTAAACTAAACAGGAAAATATGGTACAACCAAAAACTTCTATTTGGTAAAGTTTGGTGAGGAGCTTAAATATATCAGGCTCGACATTATCACTTGAAATTCTTTTTAATGAAACATCATAAGTGGGTTACTCCACCAAAATGAGGGTCCTAATTCTGAACCCCGGACTCAGTTTTAAAGTTTACTTCTAGTCGTTTCCATTTTAGGGAAGGCCTCTTCTAACTATCCTAAAACTGCAGCACTAAGTTTCATGAAACTCATGTCATAGCTGAATTTCAACCTTCACCATCAATATCTAATGGATTGATTTGCCTTGTCATCTTAGTTTCTTTCCAGATAGCCAAAGAGTAAGTTAAGACAATCTACATAGACTTATATGGTCCATTCAATTCCAGGAACTTGGTTACACAAACCCCTATTGGTGCCATAACCTTTAAATTTCCCACTATTTTTCACAGCTCACACATCTCAGTAGAAAGTTTCCATGTTGCTGCTTGGTCTTCACACTTTTAGTATTAAAACATACTGCACTCAGTTGAATATCATTGACGTGCTGTTGGACCTCAATTGAACCATCTTAGGTCATGGGTAGGAAGGGCAGCAGGCTCCCTTCTTTTCTTTTTTGGTTTTGGGTGGGTGGGGGGGGCAACAGGAAAGGACCTCCAGAGTTCACCAAGAAATTTTCCAAATGAATCTTCAGCAGCTATCAGTCTTTTATCTCTTTCCATGTGCATATTAACACAACACCACAACCTCATTGTACACCTTTAAATAGGAAGGAACCTTCGTTGTCCCATCAAGTTTCCCATTTCTCTAATAGTACTTCCATCCAGCTAACCTGATCAAGTCCTCGAAAGAACTGGCACACGGAA
The DNA here is from genome assembly GCF_000512975.1 of Sesamum indicum. NCBI lineage: Eukaryota > Viridiplantae > Streptophyta > Magnoliopsida > Lamiales > Pedaliaceae > Sesamum > Sesamum indicum. The sequence goes on from NC_026152.1 coordinate 13,710,992, forward strand.
GGATAGCTCGCAGATGCCCAATTATCTTCTACTGGTCACCAGATTGCATATAGAAATGTCTTGAGATATCTTGTTAGACACATATCAGGTAAAGAATGGACAATTAGAATTACAAGAATGTAACAAAGGAAGGACCAGACCACTGACGAGTGAGAGCCATAGGGACTAGCTACAAAATCTAGCTTTAAATCAGGTATTTCAAAGAGCAACTTTAAATCAAGCTTTATTAACAGTTGACTGGGTCCATAAATACCTAATATGGATCCTGGTTCACTACGGCTCCACAGATTTACTATTTTTCAGTCTCTTACTAGAGCACCCAATGTAATCATCATAATGCAGATTTGGCATCCATTACAGGTGTCTTTTATGTTTTGGTGTCTCCCTGAAGTATCTTTCTCTCTGAATTATGTTATGGAGATGGAAACACATACTACGCAATGTCCAACTTCCTCCATATTGTTAAATTCTATACATCCAGACAAATTCCTCATCACATCGAAGCCTTTACAGTTGATCATTTTAGAATGTCAAACTAACACAACTCTTCGTCAACAACAGTTATTCCAGAAATCAACTGACAATAAAAATGAAGCCAACCATGTGGCAGTACAAGTGGCACATTCTATGGAACTATGGCACAAATTAGGCTATTAACCAAGAGCAAAACCACTAAATAGCAATGGATGTCTAAAGGTGATAGCATAACTCTTGACATTCTTGTAAGATCCTAATATATTTACTTGAGATATTATCACACAACCAGAGTTATTATTCATAATATTAAGGGCTTAATCTTGAAATATTTTTTTTACTTGTACACATGCTTTATTCGGAACGGCCTTCAGGCTGTGAATCCATACACTGAACAGTTCTATACTGAGAAAAAACATTCCACGCTCAGATTCACTTTTAAAGAAACATATATATACACACAATGAGAATTTTCTTTCCAAGCAACAAAATTAGTCAGGGCATCTAATCTTCTATAGATCATTCGGGCAAAATAAAGGCGAAAGCATCAATTATTCTTGGATCAAGTTCACAAAATTTAAATCATATACGATTTGATTTTTATTATGGATTTCAGGAAGGAGTGAAAATTCTTATGTTATCAAATTGATAGAGTACTCATTCAACTCAAAGTGGCAATTCCACAAATCCAAGAACAAACAGAACCCAGACAGAAACAATAAATAAACATCAGTAATAGAAATAGTGGCTCTAGTGTTACCAAGACAGGCTGTTCCACGTGATCCTCATCATGATAGTTATGCTGAACAGCAAACAAAACCAAACCTGCAATCAAAGACAACAAAAGAAGTGCCCAGATCCAACACGACAGCCTCCTCCGAACCGGGCGCCGAAAGTCGGACGCCCGCCGCCGCATCTTTCACCGGCTTCTTCCACAATTTAGTGCCAAATCAAGAATAGAAGACAGCCCATCAATCAAAAAGGATCAAACCAACCGCTGGAAGGCAAAAGACGGAAATCTTTCACCTCCAAATCAAGAATTGTTGAAGACCCACTTAATAATTCTATCTCAAAATCAAGAACTTGAAGCAAAACTCATCATGCATGAGATTTGATGATCAGGATAGACCCTTTTCAAATTGTTGCCATGTGCAGTACGAAATGCAGATATGGGAATAAGAGGGGCAGTATGAATCAATTGCTGAGGTGATTGCCAGTAGGAAAAGGGGTATCAATCTCTGTGTATCCAGGGAGTATAGATTGGTCTTGAGTGTTAGAAAGCTCTGTCACTTACACAAAAATGTCACCTCTTCTAGTGAGTAGAGAAATGTTAGTGTGTGTATTTTCTTTGTGTTCATTCAGAAGGGAGCAATTTGGGCAAATCTAGTGAAGAGGGGAGGACCAAGACATGAAGAGCATGTGCCAGTTTCCTACTAGCCCAGGTAATATCTATTTTTACTAGTGGAATTTTTAGTGTAATGCAGCATAAAAATGTTAAGTAAATATCTTTTCCCTAAATAAAGAAAAAATCTGTAAATTGGAAATTTGAAGTGTTTTTCTTGAGTTAAGATTGGAAAAACATGTCAAAAAGATGATTTTCGAATGGGATAATCACATCTGCACCTCCTAACATATGATATATATACACAAATTATCTCTAATTTTTTAAAAAGTTATATATATATATATATATATATATTCATAAAAAAATATCATTATCATTTACAAACCATCTCCGCTTTATGAAGAAATACACCCTAAAAAGTATCAATATCATTATATAAATTGCCACTACTTTTCGATTGTCATGAATAATTTGTGTATACTCAAAAAGAATAATTTATGTAAATAAACCATGGACATGCAAATGCAATTATTCCATTTCAAATTGGAGAATGTATTTAGATGGAAATCTTGAAACGATTATTCTCATGACACGGCAAAATTGCATATTAGTACAATAAAATTTATTCTTTTTTTTTAGTCCCATATTTTATAGAAATATAATTCTAATGGCTACTCCCATACAGATTTTTCTGTATACAATGTCTTTTCCTTTGTTTTTTTTTCATCATAAAGCAGAGCTTTTAGGCTAGATGGCCATAAGCTTGTTATGTAGTTGAGAGTGAATTTTTGGCTTCCAAAACAACCCAAAGCCAACTATTTTATGAATTGATTCTAAGAGGGAATTCTTTGATAGTTAACTTGCGATTAAATTGTCATCATAAATTATGCTTGATGTGTACGTTTTCATGTCATTAGTATTAAATACATTACATGTTAGGAATACTATTACTTTAAGAATAAAATATCGTTTACCAAATAAAAAAAAATGTTGTTTTCTTAATGAGTTACGGTAATTTTGTAAAAAGTTGGAGAATCAATTTTGATTTTTTTGAATAAAAAAGTATAAAAAAAAAATATTGCGGTTATATACGTCTAACTTTTTCCATCTCAAAGATAATGAAATCCCTGGAGAATATAAACTTTCCCACTTTGACCCGATGGTTGTGTCGAGCCCTGACAATCCTATGCAGTCGACAAGGCTTGACCTAAGCCTTGGCCCTTGGGCTATTGGCTAATTTTTTTTTTTATATGTAGGTAATTAAAATTTGATAGAGCTTAAATTCAGCTAAGTCATCTGTCATCAAGTCACTTAAATAAGTATCTTGAACGTTCTTTAATCTTTAACGTGGATCATAGACAATGGCCCATGGTAAAAATAAGAGAGAGTGACAAAAAAAAGGGCTTATAAAACTGTTTTAAAAGATAATTTTGTGATTTATAATGTCATTAAAAAAAAAAAAGAACTTTGTTATTCATTTTCTTGACTTCAAGTCAAACACAGTCTTAAAAGAAAAAAAAAAAAAAAAAAAAAAAAAAAAAAGGTTTTAAAACAGAATCATGGCTTTCTTTAATTTTTGAAAAAAGCAATTTCTTCTATCTCCACATTTTTAAAATATTTGTTTTCCAACTAATTAGAACCACATAGTTTCACTTTCTACTTAGTCAAGAAAAAACGATTGCTTAATCTTGTGATTTTCTCAAAATTAAATTATAATTATTTTCAAAATTTTTATTGATTTTATCTTTATCAATTTATGTATTTGATTTTCGACCTGCTTGTTCTTTGTTACTTTTATAATTTTTTTTATTTGACGAATAAATTTTAGTTTTTTCATATTATTTTATTCAAGTATCTCAAAATAAATAAACAAACTTAGATATAAATATTGATTATGACTAACTTAACCCCTTGCTTGTGAATAACAAAATTCTTATGGAATTTTCCTCGGAAGATTAATGACAAAAAGTATTTTTGTTTATTCACTATTGAAAAAGGGTCTAAGTCAATTCTTTAAAATATGTTTCTCTTTCAACTTTCTGTTCTGCTTTAAATGATTTCTGGGAGTGAGTTTCTAAAAAAAAATTTATCTTGATGAACCAATCAGTCAATTACAAGCAACAAACAAAAATGAAAAAAATGAAAAGATAGTTATTAAGAGACTGTGGAATTTAGGGGATCTTTTATAATATTGAGTGTAGAAGCAACGCCAAATATGAAAAAAGTAAGTTTTAATGTGGAAGAAACAAGACCAGATGTGCAAACAAGAACACATATTTCTAATTTTTCCAAAACTACTATTACCCCAAAAAAAGAACTCGAGTTGAATTTAAATCAGATGAGAATAGATGGAGCGGCTTTAGAGCTGTGTGGCTTCAACTTGCCTCTCATTGTTAGAGTAATTGTTTTACGAATTAGTTATACTTGTGTCATGGTATGTATGTAACTTACAATAATAAATTATATTAAGGATTGATTATACTTTGTCATCCAAATTATGGTCGTTTTTACATTTTGGCATCTAAACCTTTTTTTGTATCAACTTACCATCTCAACTTTATGAAATCTTACTTTTCGCCATTTATAACTATTTTTCAACAAAATTTTTTATCGAAAAAGCATTACATGCAGTGCACATGTGATATTTAATAGTTATGTGATGTGATATTTTCACGTATGCACTGCATTTGATGTTTTTCCAGCAGAAAAATCAACAAAAAAGGGGTCTTATATGGCAAAGTGTAAATTTCACAAAGTTGAAATGGTAAGTTGATACAAGAAAAAATTTCGATGGCAAAGTGCAAAAAACAAGTATAGCACGAATGACAATGTATAATTTACCTTATATGAATTTAAATTTTTTGATGAATTTGTACTAACTATTAAATTTTGACAGGACTAAGCTAAATTTCTGACTTTGTGACTGCTTTGACATATCTGAATAACTCATTGAAGTTGTGCAACATGTTCACCTGTTAATTACTAGGAAAGGTTAGTTGTGTTAAAGTCTTTGATCATTCCAAGTTTCCTACAAATAGATAATGTCGTCAAGTTAATGATGCTAGTACCAAGATCACAGTGAAACTTTACTAAAATTAATCCTTTCAATTATGCAAGGAATAGTGAAACCCCCTATGTACTTAAACTTTTCTAGATAATTTTTTTTTTTGGGAAAAAAATTTATTCAAATAAGGTGGGGATGAAATTGCTTCAACTCTTCCTTTATCCTGGGGCTGTTCATCTTGTTTTTCCTCCATGGTGGGCTTTTGCTTAATTCCTCTGGTATTGGCTTCTCAAGTTGCTTTCTTTGACATTAAGGGTTAATTATATTTAAACTCCTCTAAAAATATAAAATAACACTTTTTTTAAGAAGTTTTGAAATTATATTTACATTATTTTGAAATTCACTATTTACACCTGTCCTATTCGTTAGAATTTGGACAAAAAATACTGATGTTAGCAAAAATATTTTATAAAATTTTAATTTTACCCCTCATTCAGCATTCCCATATAATAATTTTGTACTTATAAGAAAAAAAAAATATAATGATGTTAACCTCTCCCCCTCCCATTATACAATATTTATCTCTTTATAAGTACAAAAATATACATGTGAATGTTAAATGAGGGGCAAAATTAAAATTTATGTTGCTAATATCAATATTTTTCGTCCAAATCCTAACAAAAGGGAGTCAGGTGTATTCGTAGAGGGTGTAGATGTAATTTCAAAATTTATTTGGAAAAAAGTATAGTTTCACTTTTTATAGAGAGTTTAAGTGTAATTAACCCATGACAGTAATCTTGATTGTTCCTAGGCAAAGTTTCTCGAGCTTCATTAGTAGCCAAGTCGGCTAATTAGCAACTTGCACCTCCAAATTTGTAATTTACATTGATATCTCCTCAACAGAAAAAAGTTTACACAAACATTTATTGAGAAAATTACATCAATAGCCGTTTAAAGAGTGTATTTATAATTTTTCAGAAAATGTGGAATATTACTCATATAATTGGATTTAATTTCAAAAAGTATCAACGTAACTTATCCTAAAATAAATAAGCAGTCGAAAGAGCGACTACTATTTATTACAAAGTAAATGGTTCAGATAATATATATTACCAAAATCTGTTTCTTTTGGAATAATATTATGTAATAGATTTTGAAAACATGTAATCCATTGTTGGTTTCCATAATCCAATTAATTACTCATTTGTCTATAAAAGGGCCTCGCTCGCAACTATTAGCATTCAGCAATATTATTATTGTAGGTTGAAGATGGCAAATATTTGGAAATCATTATTGTTGATTGTCGTCCTTGTTTCTCTCACATCATGTAAGCCCTACTACCTTCTTATTCTCTTCTTTAGCTTTTTATTTTCATAAAAAAAATGATTAAATTATAAGGAGTTCTTTTGATATTTATTATAATTTGAAATACTTCTTATTGTATTGTTTGAAATACCCACTTGAAATGAATGGTCATCTAATACATAGTCCCTCATGACAGCCCATTATGAGGAAGTGTTTGTTAGACAACTGTTAATTTCAATGCGGCATTTGTAATTTTTAAACAATGAGTGAGTATTTGTAATTATGACAAATTAACTTCATGGGAGATTTTTGTAATTTATCCTGAAAAAAATTAATGAATAAGAAAGAAAGTAGGCAATTATTTAATTAATCATACGTGTTCTTAGTATTTGAATTATATATAAAATATTTATTTTAGCGGAATTATCTTCTGAGATGAAAATTTGAGTGCTTTAATAAAAAAATGTATTATAAAAGTCAAAAGTTCCTTAGATTATTTAAGCTTGAATCTATTTTTCAACTATATTATTACGATTAATTGATTCAAATCATATATATCTAAGTCTGCATATTGAAAATATTTTTAAAAAACTTTTAAAATCATAGAACATATTAATCAAAGCATAATCCGTTTGTTGCATAGAGCAGTGGATGTACATATAGACATACCATGATGCAGCTGCAGTCAAATAGTCATCACTGAAAGTAGTATTTCTTTGGGATCGTTGGGTATTTAATTTAAGTTGATGAATTATGTAAGTTCTTATTCTTACATTATTAATATGATATGCAGTTGAGAAAGGATTGGTTTCTGGTAAGGGCTTTTGCGTTGATTCTTGGCTGGCTCCATGTAATGTACAAGGAGTAAGAATATGTGTGGCGACATGCCAAAGCAAGTATCCTACACTCGTCAATTCTTATTGTCAAACTAGTGGTAACGTAGCTAAATGTGCCTGTGCATATCGTTGCTAATCAATGCACCTACTAGTGGTAAGGTAGCTGAATTTATGTGCGCATATCCTTGCTAATTAATGCACCTTTTTCTTAGACATGTAATAAATATTGTAAACTTCTATATATAAGAAATAAATAATCTTGTGTTGCAATGAATTACTATTCAGTTGGTGGGAATTAATTATGTTATATTACTTGTATATATCTCTTCTTTAGTCCAAACCACGTATGCTTAAATGGGGTATTAACCCTTATTTTATTTTTTTTTAAGTATGCAATTTATTACATAATTCAATATATTTGAATTTCTATACTGATATAATCTATAGTAATTTAAAAAATAAAAAGAAATGTACTTTCACTTACAATTTGCGGTTGTGACACCATTACACTAACTTTTTTGTCGTGTCGATTATACCCTTAATTAAGTTGGTTTTCTTTTCTTTCTTTATTTCTTTCTTTCTTTTTTTGAAATTAATATGTAGGTTTATGTATTTTATTATCTTTTACAATATATTTTAAAATATGAAGGATTATTTATTATATGCATGCAGGAGTAACGTGGAATGACGACTAATATATTAATAATTCAAATTAACAAATACTTTCAAACTAGACAAAAAAAAAAAAAGAAAAAACAAACAAACAATAACAATAAACAACTATTGAAGTATAGAGACGCGCATCTATATATGTGGAACTTGAACCCGCAACCAAAATATTTTAATCTTATCAATCAAACAAACCTCATCAACGGTATGAGCCCTTGTCAAGTTTATCAATTAACTAAAACAAATCAGTGGGATTTTGTAAATCATCCAAGTAAAAGTTAGGAGTACTGTCTCCTTTTCAGTGTAAATTCAAAACAAGTACAATGCGTTGTTACAATAATTATTTAAATTGAGATATGCGAAAATAGTCCTTACTACATGACCAAAATATGGGAGAGTTGCATTTTTTATATGAGACAATTGCACAATTGATATCATACTTTATTAAAATTTTTCGTGGAAGTGACAACTTCAAACTTAGAATTTTCTAACATGATATTTCAAGACTAGTCTTTAACATCATAACAACCTTATATTAGGTCCCTTGTACTTTGACTTATTTTCTGGTCATCTAAATTATCGTGAAGGGGATATTTGAATGCAAGTCCATCTACTTTGAAGGCCAGTGAGTGCAAGTTAAGGAATCATTGGCCTGACCTTTGATGTAGGATATCTCCTGTACTCTTTACACTTTCTAACTAATTAACCTCTTGGTTAAGGTATCACGACAACTAGCCGTGCGGTTTTCTATGTTGATTGTGTTTAATTAAGAAATGAAAGAAATTGATGCACAACCATTGATTAACAAGGTTATAGCTTACTATACATGTCTTGGACTCAACCAGGAGATAATTAATTATAAAACCTTACTTGCATGATACTCGTTATTTAAAGGTTCGCCACCTTCACTTGAAGAAAGAGTTTCATGACATATTGCTAGAGGGATGTGCACTCGTTGACAACCCAACGAAACCAAAGTCCTAAACCAATTCACCCACGAAAGTGGCAATCTGTTAGACAGAGAAAAGGAAACACTCGAAGAAATGGAATAACCAACAATAAATAAACGAGATAAAAAAAGGAAACATACACAAAGAATAAAACACGACTCACAGTAAAAAAAATCCAAGAACACAAAGAAACAAACCACAGGCAGAACAAGAAGCGAAGGAAATCAATCACCAAACAAAACACACAAAAGTCACAAGGCGCAAAAAACCCCAGCTCTGAAGCCCAGACCCCAGCACCGCCTTGAATTCGTGGAGTCGACAGCACAAGACCTCACCGAAGAAGCTCGCTCTGATGATGGAAGATGTTAGGTGAAGAAAGGACTCTCCATTAGAGAGAGCAAGCACAAACCTATTCACCTTCTTTTTAATTTCATGATTTTAGGACAAAATTAGCCGTAATTATGATGTCACTTTTTGGCCAACTTTGAAAATTCCAGCCAAATTTGTCTTAAAATTACGAAATTAAGAAAGGTAAAAGGACAAGTTTACAATCCTAACAAGTTACACGACTAAAAATCCCAAAAGCGAATAATTACATTACTACATATCTTTTAAAAATACATTTCTTAATATTGTAGTTGTACATTAACATATCCTCATGAACAGCAAAAACTTACACAAATTCTTTCTAAGAAAATTATATCGACACTCCCTCAAGAGGTGTAGTAGTAATTTTGCAAAGAGTAGGGGTGTACATATGATTGGACTTCATTTCAAAAAATGACGATGTAATTTACCCTAAAATAAATAGACGGACAAGATAAAAGATATAAAAAGAGAGGGGAAAAAAATTCAAGTGTGATTATTCTTTAGTACAAAGTAAATGGTAATATTTAATCGTGGTTAATGCAATAGTTTATAAAAATAAATCATCATTGTAAATAGTCATTTATCCTAACTACAGTACGATTATTGGTTATAATTTTTACAAGTATGGCAAAAATATTTGTATTGCTAAAAGTTGTAGTTAAAACATTTATCATGCCTCATAATAATAGCAAAATATTTTCCGTAGTGGATTATAAGCTAAGTTTTTTAATTGATTTTACCCAATCATGATTAATAATTATTTATCATAATTTTTAGTCTATAATCATTAAAGTGTAGATAATAGTAATTCTTTTTTCCTAGTAGGTTTAGATAATCTATGACCAAAATTTGTTTTGGAATAATATTATGTAATAGATTTTGAAAATATGTAACAAATAGTTGGTCTAAAAAATCCAATTAATTACTCATTTGTCTATAAAAGGGCCTCACTCGCAACTATTAACATTCAGCAATATTATTATTGTAGGTTGAAGATGTCAAATATTTTGGAATCATTATTGTTGATGGTCGTCCTTGTTTCTCTCACATCATGTAAGCCCTACTACCTTCTTATTCTCTTCTTTAGCTTTTTACTTTCATAAAGAAATTGATTAAATTATAAGGAATTTTTCTGAGATTTGTTATAATTTGAAATACTCTTTCTTTTATTATTTGAAAAGTTATAAATACCAACTTGATATTAATAGTTATCTAATAGATAGCACATTATGACAGCCCCATTGTAGGAAAATATTTGTTAGACAGTTGTTAATTTCAAGAGGGTATTTGCAATTTTCCAAACAATGAGAAGGTATTTGCAATTATAACAAATTAACCTCAAGGGAGAACTTTATAATTTATCATAAAAAAAATTAATGTATATGAAAGATAATAGGCAATTATTAATTAATAATACGTGTTCTTAATCTTTGAATTGTATATTGTAGCGGAATTATCTGCTGAGATGAATGTTTGAGTGCTTCGATTAAACACAAGTATTATAGAAGTCAAAAGTTCCTTAGATTATTTAAGCTTGAATCTATTTTTCAACTATATTATTGCCATTAATTGATATAAATTATTTATTCCTAATTAAGTCTGCATTTCGCTTTACGTGTATAAGGGTGACAAATGGATGAGTTGGTTTGGGTTCAAAAGAGTTTGGTACAATATAGATGGGTTTAAAATAGGTTTAAATTAATAGGATAAAAATATATTGGGTCGTAAATGGGTCGGGTTAGGTCGATAATACCCAGTTTTTTAGATTTAATATTTACAAGATTTAAAATTTTAGATAATAATAAGATGATAATATTTTTAATACAACTTATAACATAGTACAATTAAATTTGTATTATTCATTGGTTATGGAAATAATCAGGTTATATTAAAGATTTATTTGTTAAATACTGCATTTTTCGAAACAAATCATGAGATGAATAGTTGTACAATCAATTTCTCTATAATTATTTCTAAAATTGAGTTGTGGATTTTCAATCGCAATAATAATAGTACAGGTTAGTTCATTATAAATTATTATTAGACATTGATATTTGACATGTTCATTAAAATTTTTAATATAATTGCATATTGTTAATTTATTAAAAGGAAAATAAAATTTTAAATGGGTCAAATATGAATTACAAATTTGACTATTTTATAAAATCCTTCACTTTCCTTTAATTTGTTTCTCATTAATTTAAAAAATGATAATTTACTAAATATATTTTGAGAATATTGTTTCTCATAAAAACATATGAAAAGTTAAAAATACAAAAGCAGTCAGTAATATATAGTATTATTAAATCGATTCTAATAAATTTAAAATCCATCACTAATTAATTCATATATCACCAGTCTATATATGACCCATAATAAACTCATGATTATAATTTATGCTAATATCTTTTATCAATACTATTATATCGCTAAAATTACTTTTGATAAACTACTAAAAAAATTAAAACATGAAAAATCCATTTATGACCCATTAAAAGTCATATACGACTCATAATCTATTTAAATTTATTTAAATAAAATCATACTCATTAAAAAATGTTAAATCCAGTTGAGTTGGAGCCATAAGTTTTCATCCATATTGCCACCCGTTTTTGCGTATATATGTTATGAAGTTGGTAAGTGTGTATTCTTTTTCAAAATAAAAACGCACAAGACATACAGTGTTTGTATGTAATATCAACTTTATGCACTATTATTTATATTTACATCTTAATTGCAATTTTTGCTTTATATATATGGGGTGAGGCAATTATTTTTCTTTTATTATTATATCGATTCAATCAATATATCAATATGATTGAGAATAATGATAAATTATATTAATTCAATAACTCGCATAAAGTGCTATAAATACCAATACATCACGTGGGACTTAAACTTATCACTAGAACATGTCATAGGACCTCATTTTTAAGCAAACGACATCATGAGTGGGATGTGAATATGAGTTATTATTCTTACATTATTAATAATGAATTTGACATGCAGTGGAGAAAGGGTTGGTGTCCGGTAAGGACATATGTGTTGATTCTTGGCTGGCTCAATGTGATGAACAAGGAGTTGGAATATGTGTGATATCCTGCAAACAAATGTATCCAGATACCCTCGTCAATTCCTACTGTGAAATTAGTGGCAACTTAGCTAAATGTGCATGTGCGCATTATTGCTAATTAATGCACCTTCAATACAGATACGTCATAAGTATAATAAAAATTTTCATTATGTGATTTTTATTTTTATTTTTATAATATGTGATTCATTACATAATCAATATATTTAAATTCAAACACTGATTCGATATATTAATAATTCAAATCAAGTTTCAAACGAGACCAACAAACAACAAACTACTATCAAAATAGATATACGTTTATATTTTGTGGGATTCGAAGATTGTGATACATCAGTCTTACCAATTAAAAAAATTCCCATTGAGGGTGTGGACTCTTTTAAATTTATTAATTAATTAAAAAACAAACCAGTAGGCTTCTGTATATCATGCAAGTGAGAATTAATAATGCTATCTCCTTATACAATAATATAGTTTTATTACATGATAGTTTCTATTTGTTTTAATATAAATCCAACAGAGTAAACCAACATCATGTTTTTAGATAAAATTTAGGACCGTCATAATTAAATATGATTGTTCCAAGATCGATTTTTCACTTTTTACCCCACCCCCACCCCCAATATAAACATAATACTGGGCCAATTAATTTAATTATATTTAATCAAATTTTAAAAATTATCTATACTACACTAATTTCATTACCCAACGTGAACGAGCCCTGTTGTGTTCAATTATTTATCCAATATTGTAATTCACATCATATGCAATAATCTCGGGCCTATCAAAATAAAAGTCAACAAGGAAGAAGGCTGAGTGTCTGGCCCAATCTTATGGGTGGAACATTGTTTTTATTGAAGAGTAAGTGTGTTGTTTCTATTGTAATAGTAGGTGTTGATTGTATTTAGTTTATTTGATATTATTGATCAGAATATGGTTACTGTACATAAATGATTATAATTAATTTATATCAATCAATAATAGTTTATCGTTCTTACTTCAAAAAAGAATTATTAATTCTTACTCTGTTTAAGAAAAAAGTTTAAATTGTCTCTATTAATATAATTTATTTTGAAATAGTCAAAAAATATTTTTGTCCAATATTTTAGTTTTATTAAATTAGAAATCATCATGAATAAAAATTCCGAAACCACCTGAAGAAAAATATTTCTTAATTTGGATATTTCCTAAAACTAAATGAATATAACTAAATTGAAATTAATTTAAAATTGTCTAAAAGGGCGCAGTTTTGTCCAAAAATAAAGTAAAATTAATAGCTGAGATTTTTGGAATAAAAAGTATTAATAATGGCCCTTTTAGATATATATACAAATTTCCCCTAAAAAAAAAGATATATATACAAATTTATTTTAGTTAGGGGGTCTCGTAATTCTCCCTTAATTTAATTAAGCCTATTAATTAATTCTCGCAATTAAAAAATTAATTAACTAATAGCAATTTTCGTATTAATCACTCACCGAATCAATTGATTTGATTAATTAATTATTTCTCCAATTAAATATGGTCTAATTACATAGATCCTATTCATTATTTCATTCAGCAAAGAATGATTTCATCTCTTGGATCTATTGAGCTTAGTGAAGTAATTTTTAATCTAATTAATTAAGTATTTTGTTACTAATCCAACTCTTGGATTTAATCCAATTTAAATGAAATGAAGTATTAGTTGGTAGCTAGGCAAACAATACACCAGAAACTGATGAATTATTCCCAACATTACAAAGCCTTACGGCTTAGAGCAATTGCAAACAATCTAACTATTCGGACAAATAAAATTAATGTAAAATTTTAAATTTAAATTATAGTTAATTAATATTCACCATACTTTTATCTATGAAGATCAAAAATATTTTTCATAGATTTTAGCTAGAGCTATTCGCTTGCTATAACAATTTTTTATTTTTATCCATAGGGATTGATCATAATAAAAAGTTATATTTTTTAAGGAAAAATTGCAAAATAACCCTTTGTGTTATACAAAAATTGCTGAAAACTATCTGTATTAATTAAATAGCCAAAAAGACCTCCTATAAGAAGGAGGGATTAGCCTTAGGCCGATGAAAGACACTTCTAAGGTTAATACTAACGAATTGATATCTTCTTCTGCTTGGCAGGGCTATCATCACATGTGGGAAAGACTAATTTCCCGCAAAGAAGTGAACTCGCAAGACCATTATTGAAACATTCGAAAAATATAAGAGGGTCTGGATGTTAGAGGGTCCAAACCAGAAGATGTCAGAGAATGGTATGACTCTGGAGCTCTCGCTTCAGTTCATACTATGCCACCGAACTTTCCGAAAGTTTCAAAACTTTCGAAGTAGATTAGTGGGGTGGTCTTTGATTGTAGCAAAATAACCCCCACCTAAAGAGAGGCGATGTTATGGAGATAAAATTCGTATCAGTTGCTCTAGAAATTACAGGAAAAGGGTATCATCCAACATTTCAATTTATGAAGTTGCAAAGGCCATACATGGTGGCTTTCAATAAAATCAAAACTGTCTCAGGAAAAATTCTCCTGGTATCAGTCATTAGTGAAAACAATATGTGTACTAAAAAAGCTTGGAACTTATGGATCTATCTTACTGAGATGGACAAAATCAAGTATCAACTCAAAATTTTCTCCAATAAAGTGAATGGATCGTTCCTATTGAATTCCATGACGGGAAATAGCACTGAGTTCGCGGAGAGCTTATTTGAGAAGAAAATGATGTTGATCTGGGAAAAAAAGCTACCCGCGACTAAAGCTTCAAGAATGAAGACACGCAACATGCTGCATGTTGGACAATAGCATAACAATTTATGCCCTTACTATGAAAACTAAGAGAAGTCCTTGTTCGAGACAAAAATTCGGATCACACAAAATAAACTCGAACCAAATCAGGACAAGGAAAAAAGAAAGATTTTTACAAAAAGAAGTAAAAATTAAAGATATAAACAATTAAGGATAAAACTGTTGGCAGAAAATGACAAAGGCCAACAGTCAGCAAACCTGAAAAATTAGCTAACAATCACATGGTTGACAAGTCATTATGACCAACAGCTGGAAAGGACGCGATAATGACGAATACGGTAATGTCATCCGAAAGAGACAAGATGATGATGAACACAATGACATCATCCAAAATAAGTTTGTAGTCCGAATTTGAAGTCCGCAGATGCCTATAAATAAGGGTGCAATGGAGTAGATGGGAATCATAAAAAATTCTCCAACTCATCAAAGCATAATATTTTTTGATTTTTGAGTCTTTATATTTTTAAATTTCCTAGTTTATGGGGGTTTCCCCTACGAATCAAGCCCTCTATCCTATAAGAGGCTAAACAGTTGTCTCCTCTAATGGAGGAATAATATCTATGTAATAGTCAATCAAGCCCTCTATCTATGTACGGTTTCTGTTCAATTTATTTGTCCAAAATTCTATCAAACCCTAGTATTGAAATCCCTTCTACGCGCTAAGGTAGAAAACGAAATAGGGCTGTGTTGTTTGTTGCTAAAGGAGCCAAGTACCTATGAACCATTTACTGCAGTAGTATGGTTGGAGGAAGTCTGTAAAATCGAGAACTTGGAATACCCGAGAACAAGGCGGTCGAAAAAAAAGTACAAATTTATAAGGGTTTAATTTATTTCGAAAGCATGTCGGGCCTAACATGGAGTAATGGAATAGGGTTGATCTTTCGCTAGAAGGGCAAAATGGTCAT
Organism: Sesamum indicum; assembly: GCF_000512975.1. Lineage (NCBI taxonomy): Eukaryota > Viridiplantae > Streptophyta > Magnoliopsida > Lamiales > Pedaliaceae > Sesamum > Sesamum indicum. The sequence continues at coordinate 13,726,752 of NC_026152.1, forward strand.
AAAAAGGGCTGAAGGACCAAAATCGCGATAATTTGAAAATTATAGGATCAAAATTACCAATCTCTTATAAATATAGGACCAAAATTGCAATTTAACCCCGACATATATATACATATGATATATAGTACTTATATATATTTGTATGTTTTATACATAATTGTACACATACATTTATATATGTATATATATAAATATAACATATATTTTTAAAAACATAAAATTTGGACATTTTAATTTTATTTATTGAAGTTAAGGGCTATTAGAAATTAATTAAATTTTATGGTTCTGATGTAATTATAGAAGATCTAATGGTCATTATAATAATAATAATTTATGTATATTATATAAGAGTATAACGGAAATTTCAAAAAAATTCCCGTTAAGTAAAAACAAACAGCAAGAGGAGCATGTGCAACATTTTAAAAAATACATAACCATTTTTGCCTATCTTTAAAACACAGGGGGTTTTTAGCTGAATTTTTATAACACATGAGGGTTTTATGCAATTTTTCCTTTTTTTAATGACAATTAACATATGGTAATTAATGAGAAATTAAACTACCGACTCATTGAACACATAATTATAATCCGCATGGGTCGATAGGTATTTAAAAATTAAACACTAGATGCAGCAACTCATTTAATTCTATTAAACTTACCAAGTAAGGTCTTCAAACCTATAGCGTCAGACCTGAGCCTAAGTACATATGAAAGACTTTTCTCGGGTTGCTATTTGTAATTAATAATCTTGATATTTGTTATATGATGACACAACGAAAAATATACGTGTATATATATATATATATATACTACCTGTCATGATACGTCGTTTTTATGTATAAATAATATTTTATATTTTAAAATATATTATGAATAAAAAAATATATAAACCAACACATCATATTTTTTTTTTAAAAAAGCAAGAAAACAACAAAGAAAAAAAAAGAAAATCAATTTAGGGATATTATTGGCATAATAATAAAATTGGTGTTCGAGTGTCATAATCGCTATTTGTGAAAGAAAAAGGTCTTTTCTTTTTATACTAGTCGTTGTGGCACGTTGTCCCTACATGCATATAATAAATAAAATTTTATATTTTAAAAATTATTTTGAATAAGAAAAATTTTATATAAACCAACACATCATATTTCTAAAAAAAAAGAGAAAGAAAGAAAGCAACAAAGAGAAAAAAAAGAAAATCAAGTAAGGGGTATTATTGGCATTATAATAGAATTAGTGTTGTGGTGTCATAACCGTCGTTATGATATAAAAAGACCTTTTCTTTTTATAATAGTATGTATATATATATTAATAATATATAAAATATTAAGAGATAATTTTAAAATTATTATTACAAATATTTTTTAAAATGACAATAATTTTAATCATAGCATAATATATTAGACGATTATTCTCACATTTGTAGTGACAACTTAGTGATAGTACGAATAAAGTGATGATTATTATATGGGTAAATTACATGGACCCCCGCTGATTAAGCCAAGATACACAAACATTCATTAAAATTAGATCAAAATACACAAACACTTCTTATCTTTTGCAAAATTATAGCTAAACCACCTGAAATTATAGTTGTAATTATAACTGCACCCCATTTTCAAAGACAAAAATTACATAAATACCATTTGAGAAATATTACACTAGTACCCCTAGGAGGTGTAGCTGTAATTATACAAAATATAAGAGATATTACGTGTAATTTAGCCTAATTGTCATCACTAGTTATTTCTAGTAACAATATTTATTTAAATATTGACACTGTTCAATTTAGGAAAACCAATATATGTAGTGAAGTGAACAGTGACAAAACAGAAACTCTTATTACTTAGTACACATAATTAATGTTACCATATGTACTTATTTTTTCACCGAAGATATATATATATATATATATATGTGTGTTTGGTAGTGTGAGAGTGAAAACAAACGTACCCCCTACCATAAATTCAACAATGGAAGTGTATGAATGAAAATTATGATTCCTAAAATGATACCAACATGATGTATATGGTCCCCTTTGAGCATTCATGTACCAATGAAAAGGACCTTCATTTTTCATTTCAATGAATTCGAAGTGGAAAACAAGGACAGGAGATAGATCCATAAGACAACCATAGTAAAAACAAATACATTGTTTATGACAATAAATATGTCCGCAGCAAATGATACATAGACAAGTAGGTATTATGATTAGGGAATAGGTAGGGGATAAAGGCAATTGCAATACGAAAAGGAAATCTGTGGTTGTGTGAGGCCACCAGAAAGGGAAGGAATCCCAAGGTGGATACTACACTCCCTGCCACACACCCAACCACCCCTTTTTTAACTTAGGTTGACTGCACAAACCAAAATTTGATTTTTTTTTTCTTATATTATCAAAATTATTTTATTATGATTATTTATTTTTAATTAATTATAATTAAATATTATATTTTTTGTGAAGATAATCTTTCTATAGCACGAGTCATCTCATGAACTCAGGGGGAACCGGTGGGAAGAGAGTCTCGTGATGAAGTAGCAAAAGTAGTTCTGTTCAACGTATTAGACAAATTAGAAATTGAGGTGCTAAAAAGCGGCATCCTCATAAGATGCAGTAGGTACTGTTGGGAATTCTCAGATGAAAGGCATTGGTTGATCACAGAGAAGCAGAGGACAAAACAGAGAAGTGGTTGATCACAGAGAAGCAGAACAGAGAAGCAGAGCTCCTTTCCTTACGAAGTTGCGTATTTGTGGAAAACACGTTTTTCATTTCTCCTATTAGTTTTACGTTTATGTCAGCTGATTGGTTAGTTGGTTTTGAGTTTGTTATTTTTGTTGTTAGTCGTCTCTTTCATTTGCTTTTTCCTCTGTATTTAACAGAGAGTACTGTACAGCAATTCATATATGAAAATTGGCCAAAGTTCTGCTTATGCAACTGCAATCGTCTGACCATCCGGGAATGGTGATGGTATCAGCATTATTCACCGGGAACAATTACAGCGAAAATGAAGCTCGATTTCATCGAAGGGACTGCTATACGACCTCCAGTTAACAGTGATGAGTTCAAACGCTGGAATCGCATTGATTCCATGGTCACTACCTGGGTTCTAAACTGCATGACAAAGGAATTGGCGGAGTCTTTCATGTACGTGGGATCTTCACGTGAACTTTGGATTGAGCTAGAAGCGCGGTATGGAGAAAGTAATAGCCCTCTGATTTATCAATTGCAAAGGGATATTGGGCAAGTTACACAAGGAAATTTGTCCATTACTGAATATTATACAAAATTGAAAAGGTTGTGGGATGAGCTTTTTTGCCTATCACCTACACCTCGATGCATTTGTACAGGATGCACCTGTAACGTTAACAAAGCAGTGGACGACTTGAATGCCTCTAATCATTTGATGCAATTTCTGGTTGGGTTAAATCCAATTTATGAGCAAGCTCGCAGTCAGATTTTACTTCTGGAACCATTACCTACAGTGACTAAAGCATACTCTATGTTGCTCAGAATGGAGAAGCAGATGCAAGTTAACATAAGTAATGTGGACAATGGTGCTGCATTCCAAGCTAGGGGGCAGAATTATAGAAAGAAAAACTTTGCTGATAAGAAAACCATGGTGTGCGATCATTGCCAGAAGGCAGGGCATACAAGGGACTCATGTTTTAAACTGCTTGGAGTACCAGATTGGTACAGAGACATGACTGAACAGAGAAAGAAAGCTGGAGGAAGGGGGAAAGGTTTCATTGCTCAAATGACTGATGAGGCTAGTTTGACGATGGATGAAAGCAAGCACTCTAACCTGGCTGACTTAGTGCGTATGGAGATGAAGAAGTATATGAAGGAGGAAATACCACTTGATCCTTTAAAGATCAACTATGCACAACTCGACAATTTTGCAGGTAGTAGTGCAATTTCTGCCTCTGATCTTTCTAGTTCTTGGATAATAGATAGTGGTGCAACACATCACATATGTGCAGATTTCAAACTGTTCCATTCTTACACTAAACTCACTAATCCAATGATCATACACCTGCCTAATGGACACTCACAATCAGTTTCACACATTGGCTCATTGCATCTTTGTTCCGAAATCGAATTGACCCAAGTCCTTCATATTCCTTCATTCTCAGTAAATTTACTCTCTGTCAGACAACTATGTGCTTCGTTATCTATCCAATTTAGTTTTCTAACCTTTACTTGCACTCTGCAGGACCAGAAGACTAATAGAGTTCTCGCTACGGCACACTTGATTAGAAACCTTTACATTTTAGAATCAGTTTCTATACCTACAAAACCTGCGTCTCATACCTGTACTCCTTACTCTTGCATTGCTGATTTGAATCAATCTGACCTTTGGCATCAGAGACTTGGACATTTGTCCCATAATTCCATAAAACATATTGGTGATTTGTCACAGCTGAGTCATAATATAAAACCTTGTGATATATGTCCACTTGCAAAAATGTGTAAATTGCCTTTTGAATCCAGCAAAATACGAACAAAATCTGTGTTCTCTCTCATTCATCTTGACATTTGGGGGCCTTATAGGGAGCCTACTACGTCTGGGTGCCAATATTTTTTAACTATCGTTGATGATTTTAGTCGTTCGACTTGGACATTCCTCATGAAGTTCAAATCACAAACTCTGGAAATATTTCAAAACTTTTGCAAGTTAATTACTACTCAATTCAATAAGCAAGTGCAGTCCATTCGAACCGATAACGGGAGTGAATTTCTTAGTTCTTCTTTCCAGCATTTCCTTCGAAATTCTGGGATCGTTCATCAACGTAGTTGTGCTTATACTCCACAACAAAATGGAGTCGTGGAGCGTAAGCACAGGTCGTTGCTTGAAATAGCCCGTTCCATCATGTTTCAAGCCTCTTTTCCTCGTCATTTTTGGGGTGATGCTATCTTGGGAGCTACATACTTAATCAATAGGTACCCAACAGCAGTTTTAAACTGGAAAACTCCATATGAAGTGTTATATGACAAGCCTCCCACATATTCTCATCTCCGTACTATTGGCTGTTTGTGTTTCGCTAAACCCGAAGAACCTCATATTTCGAAATTTGATAAGAGGGCATCTAGATGTGTATTCTTGGGTTACCCTAGTGGGCAAAAGGCATATAGACTTTATGATCTTGACACTAAATCCACCTTTGTTTCCAGAAATGTTCAGTTTCGTGAAAATTGTTTCCCTTTTGCTACAATCCAGACATCCACTCCACCTATACCACTGGCAGTCATCCCCTTAACTGATGATGATCTTGAGGATAGTACTTCAATTCCTAAGACATCTTCTCCTCCCTCGTTTTCCATCCCTCCTGACCAGCATTCGTCTACTCCTTCCCCTGCACTTCGCAGGTCCATGCGAAGCCACAATAAGCCTGCGTGGCTTAACGATTTCATTTGTCATCTTCCTTCACTTGATCAATCTCCTATCATCACTTCTTATGATTCTGCATATATGGGATTTGTGTCTTCACTTTCTATCTTGCAGGAGCCTAGAACGTACAGGGCAGCAGCTCCCATTCCCCATTGGGCTGAGGCCATGCGACAGGAAATTGCAGCTTTGGAACAAAATCACACGTGGGAAGTAGTTCCATTGCCGCCTGATAAATCACCCATTGGATGCAAATGGGTTTATAAGACTAAACTTCGGGAAGATGGAACTGTTGAACGACATAAGGCGAGGCTTGTGGCAAAGGGATACACGCAGATAGAGGGTGTGGATTACACAGAGAGATTTTCACCTGTGGCCAAATCTGTAACGGTACGTTTGTTTCTAGCTTTGGCTACAGCTTTTCAATGGCCTCTTCACCAAGTTGATATCAACAACGCTTTCCTCCACGGGTATCTCGATGAAGAAATATTCATGACAGCTCCTGAAGGATACTCTGTTCCCCCTGGCCACGCTTGTTTACTCAAGCGTTCCTTGTATGGTTGGAAGCAAGCGTCGAGACAATGGAATACCGAATTTACACGAGGTCTTGAAAAATTTGGATTTCGACAGTCTGGGCATGATCACTGCCTTTTCTTTAAGGCGTTGCCTTCCGGATTTATTTGTCTTCTCGTTTACGTTGATGACGTTCTTCTTATGGCTCCATCACTTGACCTCATTTCTCAAGTCAAGGTGTATCTTGATGGCCTATTCAGTATCAAGGACTTAGGTTGTGCACGCTATTTTCTTGGGTTACAAATTGCACGCTCTGCAGCTGGCACATCTATTACACAGTCGAAATATATTCATGACATTATTCGTGACTGTGGTCTCCAATCGGCCAAGCCTGTGGCCACTCCCTTGCCCTCTGGAATTAAACTCCATTCTACTTCTGGTGCTCCTCTTGCTGATCCAGAACGTTACAGACGTTTAGTTGGGCGTTTGTTGTACTTATGTTTCACTCGACCGGATATATCACATAGCGTACAACAACTCAGTCAGTTCATTCAGACTCCTTGCCAGTCTCATTGGCGTGCTGTGCTGCACTTAGTTCGTTATTTAAGCAGCTGTCCAGATCTTGGACTATTTTTCCCTTCCTCAAATTCGCTTCAACTGCAGGCTTTTTGCGATGCTGATTGGGGTGCCTGTCTCGACTCACGTTGCTCTCTCACTGGCTTCGCCATCTTCCTTGGACCGGCCTTGATCTCTTGGAAAACGAAGAAGCAAAGCACCGTCTCACGCTCCTCTGCCGAGGCCGAATACCGTAGTATGGCAGCCACCTCTTGTGAGCTTCAATGGATAGCTTATTTGCTGAAAGATTTTGGTGTTTCTGTTACCGTTCCTATTCCATTTCACTGCGACAATCAAGCTGCCATTCACATCATGGCCAATCCGGTGTTTCATGAGCACACGAAACACCTCGACATTGACTGCCATGTCGTGCGAAATTGCTACAAGTCAGGTTTTATTCAGCCCGTTTTTGTTCGAAGCCGTGATCAAGTTGCTGACTTGTTTACTAAATCTCTTCCCAAGCTCTCATTTTCTGGTCTCTTAGGCAAGTTGGGCTTGTTTGCTGTCACCCCAAGTCCCACTTGTGGGGGGGGTGTTGGAATTCTCGGATGAAAGGCATTGGTTGATCACAGAGAAGCAGAGGACAAAACAGAGAAGTGGTTGATCACAGAGAAGCAGAACAGAGAAGCAGAGCTCCTTTCCTTACGAAGTTGCGTATTTGTGGAAAACACGTTTTTCATTTGTCCTATTAGTTTTACGTTTATGTCAGCTGATTGGTTAGTTGGTTTTGAGTTTGTTATTTTTGTTGTTAGTCGTCTCTTTCATCTGCTTTTTCCTCTGTATTTAACAGAGAGTACTGTACAGCAATTCATATATGAAAATTGGCCAAAGTTCTGCCTTTGCAATGGCAGTTAATTCAATTTCTCCATTGATTTCCTTTTTCTACAGGTACAACAGTAATTTCATTTTGTAGATAATATATATACATCCCGCACTTTGATTGTAGCAATTTGGCACCTCAAGCAGCTGAAACTCCATTTATCACCTTGTGCACCAGCTTCAGTTCGAGTTAAGTGAATTAGAGGAGGTCCTTCTTCGTTTCACAATAATTCAGTAAAGAAAAACATTCAACTTTAAATTTATGATATATGTACTGAAATATTGAGAGATAAGTAATAAACTTTTACGCACCCCTCGACTATCAAGAGATCAATTGTTCTATTATTTGGATTAGCCAAAAAAGAAAATCGGCAAAATCTAAATGAGTAATGCCAATATAGTCATGATGGGCAAAATTATATTTTTAGTCCCCATAGGATGTGAGGTCAACACTTTTAATTTTCTGCTTGATAAGATTTTAAAATGATCTCAAAATTGAGAAAACTCAGACATATTTGATTTTCTGTTTTACGAGATATTTAAAATTGTCCCAAAATTGAGAAAATTAGACATATTTAGTCATTTGTTTTTATAGGATTTATGGGGTTAAATATGTCTAGTTGATTCAATTTTTGGACAATTTTAAAAATTCCGTAAAGCATAGAACTAAAATTTTTGAGTGTTCTCAATTTTGAAATCATTTTAAAAATTTCTTAAAACAAAAGATCAAAGATATATCACTCCATATCCTATGGTATTAAAAATGTAAGTTCATCTGCCATGATCATAATCACCTTGTCTATTAATAGAATAATAGAATTTATCTCAATCTTATTTTCTTTATTTTTGAGCAATTCTTGATAAATCAATAAGATGCTTTAGCATATGATGGGTAAGTACCAATGAAGTTTCCTACCACAATGACAACATAAATTCTCCATATAGTTGCTATTTTTGTACTACTTTCCATATCATTTTTATTTTTCTATTTTTTTCACTTATGGTAGAAAGATGTTATTAGAATTATCATCACTATATCCACATTCACAGCCTCGACCATAACCATGGCTATGGCTAGGAGTATGGCCTTGTCCATGATTATAGAGGTTAAATATTGTCTTTTCGTTTCAAAGAATGGAGCAGAACCAGTCGAAGGTGACTCAATGATTTTTCATTAAAAGTTCATTATTTTGTTTAGCCAAAATGGGTCAAAATAAATGAGTATATTCGTCTTTAATGCTCACTAACATCACAATGTCAGATAATTGAGAGTCGTTTTCATAACCATTGTACAATGGTTAGTCCACCACATGTACGGTGTCAAAAAGTCAGTCTAACATACCATGATATAAATACCATATGCCCCGCTATAATAAGAAATAGGAAATGTCTCACTAGAAGATGTCAGAATGGAAATAGGACCCACCCATTAACGACACAATGAAAAATAATTAGGCCCAACAACATAAAAAAAATTGGTCCCAATTCATCTATTAATAATCACCCAAATACATAATAGTCCCAGAAAAAATTGGAGTTGGTTAATTACAATATACTGGAGAATCATCACAGTCACGTTGTTGTGTCAAGCCATATGCACTTCAATAGTAATAATTGTCTACAAGATCCTTTCTAAACAAATCATATGTAGCCTTTATCCCGTTTTTGAACTTATAATTCTTGACTTACTACACAACCATCTAATCTTCTAATCGTCCATATATACATTATGATCTTTATCCCAACCTCAAACTCTAGTGTAATCCTACATTGCTAGGTAAGTTATTCTTTTCATAAATTCACTTTGTGATCAATTGTCTCAACATTGTTCCATAAACTCATGAACATAAATACACAATTTTAATAAAGGGTTAATAGCTGACCCCCCACCTCCACCAACCCAACCACCAAACTTTGAAGGGTTTTGCAGTTTGATGCCCGACTGTTTTATTATAATTGACCACCCAACTTTTATTTTTTTGCACATTGTCTATTTTTACACTTTTTGATAAATAAAAGAAGAATATTCCGTTCGCATGGACACACCCACTTGTAATTGTATTTAGGAGGGGACAAAATCATAACACATCTTATTTTTTTAAAAAGATAAAGTTCAAATTTTGACAATGATTAATCGACATTTGTCATGATTTTACTTATGGCCAAAATATTTATTATAATTTTTAACTATAGTTAATGTTTTAACCTAGCTTGCAGAGATAATTGCTAATCACTGTCGTGCATCAATGGATTTATATAGTATTCACCATGACTCGATTGGTTTTAAAAGATAAAAAGATTTCTAACTATCTTGTTATCCTATCACATTGACAAATTAAACGAAGTGAATTGAAAAAATTAAGAAAGGGTAGAGAATCTATTAATTAATTTACCTGTATCTAAGGTATCCATATGTTCTAATAAAAATCTTGTTTTCACTGTATCGCATTATGTATCATTTGATAACCCTAATCTTCTACTTTTGATTCAAATTGAATTTCAAATGAGAAAAATTCAAAGATATTTACTTCGTTCTCGTTTGTAGAGACAATGATTAATAATTGTTGTCTATCAATGGTTATTTAGTAATCAATATGATTTTTTGGTTATTTAGTGATCACTATAATTTTTAACTTTTATTCATAGTAATTAATCATAACAAAACGTTATATAATATTCAAAATAAAATTATTTAGTCAAAATTCATACTTTTGAAATTTTCAAGTGCTTTCAGTCTGATAAAGACCAATGATATTTTATTCGCAATTTGTGATACTTATTCTTCGATATATTTGTTATTTGTTATGTTTTAATTAGCTTAATATATGTACATATTATTCATATATATATAGTTCACTTAAATTTTACCGTACTTATGCGCACTAATTACATTGAAATTTCTTAATTATTTAACAACATCTTTGTGCAAATCAATCTTATGAAATACTATTTGAATTTCCTAATCTATTTTAGTTGAAAACATTGTTCATTCCAAAATTATACCTACACAGTTTAAATGAATTAGAACTACTAAACGATAACTTCATTCTCTAATACAAATTTCTTGTTTTAACTTATAACTAAGTAAAGTGTACCTCTAATTTTTTGTAATAGAAACTCAGGGTGCACAGTGGGTTGAGTCAATTTAGAACCGACACGAACCAACCCAAAAAAGCTTGATTTAGGACCGGCAAGAACCAGTCGGAAAAAGCCTGACCCACGACTGGCCCACTACTATTTATGGCCGATTTTGGGGCGATCCTGGATCTCTAAGTGGGGCCCTATTGGGTCCATTTATAAAACCAGGCCCAGCTCATGGGCCGACTCGATTGAGACCCCGTCTAGGCCCAGACCAGGCCAGCATCAAACCCGAATGTGCTTATTAAATTTGTTTTATGATATTTAAATTTTCTTATAAACAATTACTTAAATTTATAATTGTCTTTTGAAATAAATACATAAATAAATAATAAGTTAAATTACACAAAATTTTATATATAAACCAAGTGGTTCTAAGCCATTAGACTGGACTGGTGCTAGGTACTGATTCCTGGTATCAGCCCAGACCAGCTCAGTCCTAAGCGGATATGAGTCGAACCAACTCATTTTTTTATTGATTTAATTCGGTTTTGGGTTGGGTTAGTCCATCTCGGTTCACCATGTATTCTAAATAAACACAAATATTTATGAAATTAATTCACTATTTAACATAAAGTATAGATATAAATATTAATTAAAAAAATATTCGACGAGAGGCGGGAGGCAGACCAATAAAGAAAGCTTAACAATAATGAAAATTATTATCTAAATGAAATTTATTAGGATGATATACTCATTATATAATAAATGTATTGCAGTGTACACGTAATTGAGTCAAGTTTCACTAAACCCACTTTGGGTTAGAATTTGGCAACAGTAACAAGAGACAAAAGGAAAGAAAGATAAGGCAAGGAAGGAGGAGGAGTGCATGCAAAGAACAAGATTCCGGCCGTACAACATATGACAACCCAAACAGTTCCCATAAATTTGTGGCTTAAATCCTACAGACCAACCACTCTACTGACAACTTCCCTCTCCAACCAATCACAACTCGACAACCATTTTGACGAAACCGCCCTGGTTTTCCCAATACCACTCATCCCCAAATCTGAAACTACTTATCAACCTACGTACATTCCGACCCACCCACCCACACACACACAAACACAAAAACACGCACAACTGTGTGTGTCTGTGTACATATATATACACATTCAGAGAAAGACAGTCAAAGGAGACATAATACAAAGCTTTACCCCATATATACATATATGTGTGTGTGGAAAGAAAATATCTGAGTGGTGGGAAGACAGACAGCGCATGTATATAGAAACAGTAAAAACGAGACAGGTATATAATTGAAACTCATCATTTGATGATATATATATAGCTTTCTTGAAGATATATGTATATATGTAAGAGATTAAGGGTTTGTTTGTTGGGACAAAAAAAAAAGGAAATCAATTAGAAGAAATTAAATGGGGAGAGGAAGAGTTCAGCTGAAGAGAATCGAGAACAAGATCAATCGGCAGGTGACATTTTCGAAGAGGCGATCAGGGCTTCTCAAGAAAGCTCATGAGATCTCAGTGCTCTGCGATGCCGATGTGGGCTTGATTGTCTTCTCTACCAAAGGAAAGCTCTTTGAATATGCTACTGATTCTTGGTATTCTTTCTTACATACTTGTTCTTCATCATCATCATCATTACTTTTTTCTGTTTTTTCGGGAATTTCTGCAAGTTGGATTTTACAGTAATAATACTTCTTTTTCTTCCTACTGTTCTTACAATATGGTTTTTTTCTTTTCTTTAATTCTTGCAATATGGTTAGTTTAATTATCAGAAAATATTTCTTTTTCTCTCCCCTCTTAGCTACATGCAATATATGTATATATATATGTTTTTTTTTCATTTCTTGATTTAAGTTTTTATATTTCATTATTTCAAATATCTTGCTTGCTAGGTTAATATTTTATCATCTTCTGCATCTAATTGGCTGATCAGAAAATTAGATTTTACTTCAATTCTCTTCCTCAAAAACCATTTCATCAGTGTACGTACACACGTATTTTGTGTATGTATATTTCTGTGGAATATTATCTTTATCATCTCTGTGTTGTAATTTTTCAGGGTTTTTTGGGTTGTATGTATATATTCTTGTTTAGATCCCTAAAGACGGCCCTTCATTCTTCTACGTTCTTCAAAATTACTGTCTGTATCTCTCTCTTGTTATTTGAGACAGTACAGAAACTAATCTTAATTCTTACACACTACGAGATAGATACAGTACATATACATAGAATTTGACATCACTTTCAAGCTGGCTTTTTGCAGTTTCTGATTGTTTACCACTACTTTCAATAAATTTTCACTTTCATGCAAATCCCCCCTTTTTTTATTTTAATTTGCTTTATTTAATAATTTTGGAATTAACATAATATATGTTACATAAACTATTCAATTTTGAAAAATTATTTAGTTACGTGCATGAAATGTTGCATCAAGAAAGGATAATTACATCCTAGCTAGCTTCTACTATTTATCATGAAATTATATACGTAGGGTTTTCAGGTTGATTTATACACAGCCTAAGATATAATAATTGTACATATTTTAAACTTTTTTTATATCTTATTTTACATGAAAATATGATAGAATTAAAATTTAAGGATTTTAAGTATTTCCGTACACTTGTAATTAATATGTACCTTTGCTTCCTTTTTTTAATTGAAGGTACAAAGTCTACCAGCTTTAATTATATATGTGGTATATATCTATATCAGTGATGCTGATTAAGTATTATTTTATCAAATTAATTTATTATTTTGTTACATTTTATTAACTTTATTTTCTCATTTCAACTATTTTTTTTTATTTTTAAAATAATTATTCTTGGTGAATAATTTTTCTAAAAATTTTCTCCTTAATTATATTTTAAAATCACCTCCGATCGAACAGAGAGGCATTCCATCTTATACACTTAGAGGATGTTTGGCTAAACTTATGTAAAAGATCTTATGAGTTTGGAAATCTTATAAGATATTTTTAGAGTCTTTATGATGTTATTTGTTTTAAAAATAAGATTATGGAGCTACAATAAGATGTTAAATTTTATTTTTAAAATAATTTCATGAATTTTTTCGGATAAAATAAGATTATAGAGATGTTAGTAATGACCAAATTGTGATTAATTAAGAGGGTATTTGTATAAGTTTATTTGAAACATCTTATAAGCTTTTTCATCTTATATGATATTTTAAGAGCTTAAAAATATCGGATCTTATTCTAAAAATAAGCTCTCAAAATGTTGGGATAAATAAGAGGTAGAGTTTATATGATATTAGAGTGCTCGACATAATAATTTTTTCATACTGTAATAATGATTGCAAATTTCATCAAACTATTATAATTTAAAATCATATAAATAGATAATTTTGCTTTAGGAAAAAAAACATCAATTATGTAAAGTGTAAAAATGAAATAATAAAAAAATTATGAGTGTGTTTTTTGGTCGTTTGGATGTTAAGATTACAAAGCTTATAAAATAATTTAAAAATAGTTGGATTAAATAGGTTATAAAATCCAAATATTTTATTTTAATATCTTATAAGCTCTTCAAACGAAATGTGCCAAACGGTTTTTCAAGAACTTATCAGCTTTCAAACATCTTCAAGGAGCTTATAAGCTCGACCAAACATCCTCAAAGTTTAAGAAATTTGTTAATTAAGATCTTATACATAGGTTAACAATTTCTTTTCCTACTGTTAAACCGTTCGTAAGCCTTTAACATCTTAGTTTTAGAGTTTTATTTCTAAAACAATTACCAAACACTTTATATGCATCATTAATTCGTCATTTGATTGGGCTAAATTTTTTCATAATATTCCTATGTTTGCATGTGATGTCTGATGTATTACACTATAAAATCGAAACTATTTAATCTTTTAATCTATTTTTCATATATATCATAGTATAGCAAATTCCTCGTGGTTTAATTAGTTGCATTGTGAACCTTTTTCACTTTCCTACAAAAGTGTCGTTGTAAACTCCTTTGGAGCAAAAGTTAAGGCTTTCAGGAGAGCATTATAATGTCCTCTTGACTAATGTTAAAGCTTTTAATTCAGAATAGCTAGTTGCCGCCGTACAAATGTCTCGCCAGCATATAAAAAAAACGTGATGTAAGGCAAATAGGAAAAAAAAATAATCAAAAGAAACAAATGTGGTGTGAAGAGAGAAGAAAGAAAGAAATCTGTAAAACAAGAGATACATCGAGCGGATAGAGAGAGAAAAAAACAAATTAAAGGATAAATATGACTATCCAAAAATTAATGAATTAAAATAATTTTCTTTTATAATATAGTATAGATATTATATTATATATGGCAACATAATTAAATGTCCTAATTTTACCTCAATATTAGTGAAGCTTTAGAAAAAAAATATTACGGATAAAGTGCATAAAAGAAAATATTCTATATGTGCTTGGATTTATTTTTGTTTTGAGAAAATATTATCTAAAATGTAGAGAATATATCCTGTTAAACAAAATTTGAAGATAAAAGTCACTAGAAAAAAGTTACTATTAGCTACAATAGTAATGGCTTAATTGACTAAAAATTATAGTAAATGACTGCTATTAATTACGGTTAAATAAAATTGATACAAAAAAATAGTTTTTCTACTATAGAAAAATTATTTGCCACGACTAAGAGTCTTGGTCAGAATATTTGTCATGGCTTCTAGCCATGGCAAATGTTTTAGCCACCTTCGCAAAAATTACGGCCAACAACCATTGCGTAGTCGTGATCAATAATTATTTAATACGGCTACTTGTTAAATATTAAAATTCTTCCGGTGCATGTGAACATGATTTGATGGTGAATACATTTGGTTAACTTGTTTATATATAAATGTGAAATCGAGAACGTTGTTAGAAATAATTAATTTTCCTTTGACGATTGACGACATATTATTTCAATTTAATTTGTGATGATCCAATTTATTTATAGTGCTGATTTAGTTAAAATATATGATCCAATTAGTTGATGAATATATATTAAATATATTGATAATTTTATGAGTAGTAACCATATAGTTGGACGTCCGTTGTTTATTTGCAGCATGGAAAGGATCCTGGAACGATATGAAAGATATTCATATGCTGAAAGGCAGCTGAAAGAGCCAGAACTTGAATCACCAGTACACCAAATTTGAAATTTCATATTATAATCCCTTGTTTACCAATATATATAATTCTTCGTTATAATTAACTATATATTTTGACACAGGTAAGCTGGACTTTGGAACATGCAAAGCTTAAGGCTAGAATAGAGGTTTTGCAGAAAAATCAAAGGTCAGATCCAGGTTTTCACTTGTCTTTTTTTTTCCGACTTAAATGTATTTTTGGTCCTATAATTTACATTATTTGGCGTTTTCGTCCTCAAACCTTTTAGAAAGTTAAATGATGAAAATATTAAATAATCTAAGTTACAAAACAAAAATATTGCATTTTTCTCTTACGCGAACAAAGTCAATAAATCCTAGTCTTTGTTTTCTTGATATATATATATATATATATTTCAGGCATTATATGGGAGAAGAGCTGGATAACTTAAGCATGAAGGAGCTGCACAACTTGGAACATCAACTTGATGTTTCCCTCAAACATATTCGGACTCGCAAGGTATTAATTAGTTTAATTCTTATGCTATATATATATATATATATATATATATATTGTAGGGCAAGAATGCATTCTTAGTTATGTCACTTGGTACACATATATATATATAATTTATTGGAGCCATTTGTGCCTAAATGGGAGGCTTGGCATAGACCCTATCCATTTAATTATTAATTTTCCAAAAATAATTCCTGAACATTATGTCAATTGGTATACGTTAAAGTTTCATCTTTTATTTAGGTCTAAATTTATTTTTAATCTCGTCACTTAGGTCATTTGGGGTATGTGTCTTTTAATTTTTACGATTTCAATCTTTTTTTGTTTTTTTTTTTTAGGAAAGTAATTGTTTGTTATGTTAATGTACAAAATCTGTTTCTCAAAGGATATTGTGCAGGTGTTGTACATTATTTGCTATGAAAAGAATGGACTAAATTTATTAAAACATTTAATAATTCTCACATTATTTTTTAATCATTAGATCATTGTCTTTCTAATGATTAAATCTAATAAATTAATTTGTCATGTCTTTTAAAGAATGGACTATTCGGTAAAGATTAAAAAGATAATAAAGATATAAATTGGCAATTAATTATTCAAAAACTATTGGACTGTAATATTAAGAATAAAAATTCAATTTTTAAATAATACAGAAAATTAAAAATACAGCGAGCTTCTAATAGTTTTACATATTTTATATAGTTTTAAATTGGTCATACATGAAAAAATGAAGTTCCAAAGTAATATTAATATCGTGTTTATAAATGTAAAACTTTAAGGTTTATAGTTATAATAATCTTTTCAAAAGCAATAATATAAATCAAATATACCATCAACTCAATTTTACGATTTGAATTCAACATTAATTGTTTAATTAATCTATACAAAATGATTTCGAAATAGGGTACTAATTTTGTTTCACTCTTGATTATTTCTTTTGTTGTCGGTCCACGAAAGCAATTTTTTTCAATATTCTACTTTTGGACGAAAAATAGCAAAATGAAAATGTAAGTTGTTAACAATAAAACGAGTTTCAAATTTGGGTTTCTTATAAGATTAAAATGAATAGTATGTTATTGTTGATCATTAATCTTATATTAGATTTTAGGTTTAATTGTATTTATTGTCCCGTATATAAGGCGTAGTGGCAAAATAAGAACTATAGATATAGAAGTGGCAATTAATACCCTTTTTTTTTTTTTTTTGCAATTACAGAATTTCGGCCATCGAATTTTAAAAAGTGGTTAGAATTTGTTGAGGTGGACAAATTTAGGATTTTTTAAATTGAAAAGTTTGCTGACTCTGCATATTTTTAAAAGTACTCTGCCACCTAAGCATTGACTTGGCAACAAAAATTATATGTAAGTATGTACATAATTATAAACTAAAATTATTATATAATATAATTTTTTTTTAAAATTAATCCCCTACCCCGATCCCCCCGGTGCCCTTTGCGCCCCCAATAAAGAGGGGCGATGAGAGCGAGCACCACAGGGCAAAGTCATTATCGCTCAGTGCAAAACTAGGTGATTGTGATGACCCAGATCTATAGAAATTATAAAGTTTAATTATTTATAATGAAATTAAGATTAATCATATTAAAGAATTATGATAATGGATCTAATTAACTCAAGTAAATGATCTTAATATTATCTTCAAAAACTCCAAAACTAGCTATATAACCTCTTGGCATGCATGCACATAACTCTGTTCAAACTACTACATAAATTTTGAAAATCTCAATCTTTTTCTGTAAACAATTTCATAAAGACAATAAATACAACTTTAATTTCTATATACGAAGATTATTGAAGAATAACTACTAAAGAAAATTTACAAATATAGTTAACAAAGAATTATTTTGAAAAATAAGTATAAATGTCTAGCAAATATATATATATATGGAGAGACGGATAATTATACGTAAACCCTTTTGAAAATGTAAAATTACAATTTCCTTACATTACATGCATCTGAAAATAATTAGGTAAGCATAAGTGTATAATTAGTCGCTGACATTAGCTTCTTACATTACATGCATGCAGAACCAAATCATGAACGAATCAATTTCCGAGCTTCAGAAAAAGGTATGAATTCTTCACTTTTTTATGTTATTAGAGATCAAATATTTTACACTTGCTTGCAAATATATCATTTTTTTGAGAATGTAGAAATAGGTCTTTAACTCAGTCATTAAAAAAAATTCTAGAAAAATAAAAGCAACCATGTTCTTTGAAATTAAAGCCTAACACAACCTTAATATTTAGTCTTAATTGCATTTTTAGTTCTGTGATTATAGTCATTTGCCACTTTAGTTCTATAATTTGTCAGCTTGTAAAATGATTCTTCACTTTTTTTAATTTTGTGATTTTAGGACAAAATTGGCCAAAATTATAATGTCATTCCTCCTGCCGATTTTGTTCTAAAATCATAAATTAAAAAATGTGAACAACTATTTTCTAATTCTAACAGGTTACAATGCCAACGGAATATAATTACATAGCTAAAAAGGCAATTAAACCTAATATTTGATAATCCTGCCTTTAATAACTTGTGCTTTTAGAGTAGAAGGAAACAATTATCCAGACACTCCCATAAGGCAAAAAGAGGAAGATGGAATTGACGTTGGCACGAGAATACTTTGATTTCAATCGCCCCTGAACTTCGGTGGCCCTATATTACTTCTCGTATTTTTGGTTGCTCGCTATAAGAAAATGACTCAAAAGCAATAGAAAAAATTAACGTGGAGCTAATTAGCAAATAAGATTTTTTGTTGCTAATCTACGTTATTTAATACAATAAATTTATTTGTTACATTATTTACTAAAGTATTGTTTAAAATATATATTAAATAATATGGATTAGCAACGAAAGTACTACTTGCTAATTAATTAGTTCGTCGCTAATTTTTAGCATGAAATTTTTTCGTAGTTATTGAGTCATTTTTTGTAGCGAGTCATGAGAAGAAAATGAAATTTGAGTAACTGATTATGTGGTCCTTCAAATAACTTTTGCGGAGCATAATATTGAACGACAATATTATTTACTGATCGATGGCCGTAGGCTAAAAACTTGATCAATCTCCAACAAGCATATAGAAGTTATCATGTGAAATCCATTACTGCGACAAATTTACCACCCAATGTCATGATATGATCAGGACAAGGCATTGCAGGAGCAGAACAACTTGCTTGCAAAAAAGGTAACACCTCTAACTTAGACTTATGTATCTGATGCTATTTATGTTGTTGCTTTTATTTGTCTGCAATCATCGATCCGACGTGAGTAACGACAAATGGCAAGTTGCTTTTTACGCGTTAATCAGATCAAGTTTGGCATTGATTATACAGATCAAAGAGAGGGAAAAAGAATCAGCTCGAACCACTACATGGGAACAACAAAACCATGATCTCAACTCTTCCCATTTCGGTCTACCACAGCAGAACCAGGACTTGAACACTTCTTGTTTCGATGTAGCACAGCCTTTGAGCTCCGTGAATGTAAGGTACGTACAACCTAGGAAAATTTTCAGTATGGAAGGTGGTTTTTACCTTAAATTCTTTCGGAAATAATTTTCAGAAGCAAATTAAACACAATGCTCACTGGATTTATTTAAGTTAATAGCAGAATTCTAAGTTTTTAACTCTAAATCATTAACAGAAAGTCTGCATAATTTTATCATTCTTCATCAATATGTTCGTTTTCCTTTTCCTTTTGTTCTAAACTATGATCCATACAATTGTCGCAACATAAGAATTATCTTCTGCTGTGCAACATCAAATATGAATATTTCGAAACAACTGCTAATATCAGATAAATCATATGCAAGTTGCATATTGTTATTATTATTTGGCATATAGATCAGATCTTCATATTCCATTTACAACTTAATGCTAACTTTTATTAAGTGCTAACATATTTTTGGGACGACCAATGAAATATATGTTCATGCATGTTGGATTCTTCATGAAATATAAAGCTCTACACAAAAATATATAAGTTTACACATTTTTAGTAACTTATTAGCAGAAAACAACGTTATTGCAGCAGCGTACTTGAGTTTACATAGGATAAAAGTTACAGAATTAGACACCGATCTAACTTATACTACAACATGGTACGAGTCATATATGTTACTGTAAGAAAGTGACCCTCACAGTGCAATTTATACAAGAAAGTAATATAATTGAATTAGCCCTTCGATCCCGATTCTTTATCGTTTCTTGCTGAACTTCATTTGCATAATGCAGTGAAATATACCTTGGCCCAGGAGAGAACAACGGAGAGGTTGAAGCTACTCAACGCCAAAATCAGTCATCTAATTCAGTTATACCGCCATGGATGTTACATGGATAAAAATAGAGGGATTTGGCCATTGTCTTATTTGCTGCACGGAGTCCTAATTTTATCTGCTGCAATGTCGATAGTCGATAATCTGTATGCTGCATCTGAGGAAGATGTAACAAGAAGCTGAAACTATCTAAAGTGAAGGGAAGAAAAAAGAAAAAGAAAATAGAGCAAAAATCTGTAGTATAGTTGCCTAGTTATCTTTATGAATAAGAGGAAAGTGAAGGAATTCCGTGCTGTTAATCTAGCCTTATTACCATTAACTAAAGAGGGAATTCAAATCTGTGTATTGTAAGATTCTACTAGTTTCTGTACGGACATATATACATATATATATTTATCTAGCCCAACAAAACTATTGTTAAATGTCATAAATATATAAGTACTTGCAACAAGTAGTCTGTATTCCCTCCCAAGGCTGTTCTTTCTGAAAGAGATTGATTGCAAATTCAATTAAAGATGTAAACTGGGATTTTTTTTCCTAATTGGACGCCAATTCAGAACGTGGCAACTTTCATGGCATTAGGATTAATGTTTTGGAGGGAAATAAACCCCCCACCCCCATGCATTCTTTGTCACACAATAAGATAAACAAAAAATGAGTGCTTATATGTACATGTTCAAAATTTCCTTCCAAACAGTCTAGACCTAATGCCATGCATGGAAGATGCCACGTCCAAAATTGGCGTTCAATTGGTCAAAAACCCTAGTTGTTCGAAAATACAAAATTGCTACGGCATATTCTCGATTGATTTATGCTGGAAAGACTAAAATTGGTACAAAATCGTAAGTTTTAGAACTATAATTGTCAATACTTACTTACAAAACGATAGCACCCCCTCCCCCCAAACCCCAACATATACGACTAAAATTGTAATTGTGCCTAATCAGTCAATTACATTCTTCTTCCCGCTTCTTCTATCCGCCATATATATATAGTCCCATCATCTTTTACAATTTTATTGTATTTTTAGTCCTATAATTATATATCTTTAGCATTTTAGTTCTGTAACTTATTAGGATTGTGAAATAATCTTCTTTTTTTAACTTCGTAATTAAGAACACAATTGGCATAAATTTTCATTGTTGGGCGGAAAGTGACATCATAGTTCTGGCCAATTTTGTCCTAAAATCGCAAAATGAGAAAAATTAAATGACCTTTTTACAACCCTGACAAATTGCAAGAGTAAAATGCCAAATGTCTATAGTTACGCACAGGACTAAAAATGCAATTAATACCATTTTTCACTGTCATACTCATCTCAGCTTCTCTATACTCTCTCAATTTCATCACCTAACTTCTTCATCTCGAACAAAATTCAAGTGATTTTCATGGGTGAAAATGGGAGGTCTGAGATGAAGTTATCAAGGGAGAGGAGGTCTTTCTCTATTTTCAAATGGGTGGAAACGACCTCTACCCTCTGTTATTGCTACAAACTAGAAACGCATTTCTGTCACAAACACAATTTTTTTCCTTGTGTTTTCTATTTTTGTTTATTGTTTTACTGCAGGCAGATATTAGTCATTTCATCTTTTCCATCTCCTTTTCTGATTAGAAACGATAGGGGTAGTTTGCATTTCTCAAAATTGTAAAATTAGTTTTGTATGTATAAGGTGTGGAAAAATTAGTCTTATAATTATTGGACTGGCAATTTTAATCTTATAAATTTTAATTTAGTTTAATCCTTTCGACAAAAAATTATCAGATTTTAGACAGAGAAATTGAGGGATGAAAACTGTCATCTCCCTCTCCAGCAAATGACCCCAGCGCCGGCCTTCTAATCAAAGCTTCGTCTTTGCCAACCCATCATTTTCATTTTCATTTCACTCCTCCTCAAACAATTTTCATTTCTATTCACTTCCCCTCAAATGGGTAGAGACAGAGAGAAAGGTGAAAGAGGGATCTTTTTCTTTTTCTTTTTTTTTTTTCCCTCCCCTTGTGTCAGCATCCGATGAGGATACTATGTATTTAATTCAAGCCCGGTTGGCAGCCGGAACCCTAAGGCCAAATTTGTCCGGCAAAAATCTGGCAATTTTTTGTCGAAAGGACTAAAATTACTGCTAAATTGAAACTTACAGGATTAAAATTGTCAATTCAATACTTATGAAGCTGATTTTGCCACCCCTCTGTACATACAATACTAAATTTGTAATTTTGCCTTTTGCATAATTATGCAAAAGTGAGGTATAATTTGTGAAATTTCATTATATATAGTTCAGAGTGTTGGAGGTGTCAATATAATTTTTCATAGTTATAAACTTAACAAGTGATATAAACTTCAGCATAGTTATATATATATATATATATATATCACATTTATCCCCTTATAAATACAAAAATATAAATAGAAATATTAAATGAGTAAGATTAAAAACTTATATAATTTTTTGGGCTAACACCATCAATTTTCGTACAAACCATAACAAAAGGAAATGAAGTGTAAACAGTGAATTTTTTAAGAGAATGTACGTATAATATTGGAACTTTTGGGAAAAAAGTATAATTTTGCATTTTTAGATAGAACCTAAGTGTAATTAACCATATAATTTAAAGCTTTTGTAATTTTATTATAAAAAATTATTTTAATACCCTTGTAATTTTATTATTTACTATACAAATAAATTACACAAATTTATTAAATTATATTAAATGGTCATTGTGGTAATTCATATGATTTCATTAGTGAAAATTATATGTTCTCAACTATTTACATATTTTCTGTCCCTAAGGCTACAGTTCAATGGATTTTGAACTCAATATCTTCACAATAAAATGTTGAGTTCCAAATCATTGAGAACATATGTGAATGGATGTGTACATGGATTAAAAAAAAAAAAAAACTATTTACATATTTCCTATTGATCTTCTTATCTCATTATTTCAAAATACTCTCAATTGTCACCCTACCATATCATTAGCAACTCAAAAAAATATGTTTGGCTTAAAGTTTGTGTCGCGATTCAATTAATTGGTTACAGAATATCAACTTGAGTAATGCAAACATAAGTGAAGAATTTAATATCCCAAAAACTCAAGGGTTCCTCCGTAAGGGTGAGTCAGGGCCTAAAATCAAGTCGAAAGGAGTAGTTGTTGGACAATTGATGGATATTCCTATACTACCTCTTGTTGGTTCCAAGGGACGGAGCAGCCTAGATTAGCCCAAATATAGTTATCGGTTCAAGAACCTGAGGTGTCCGTATATATAATTATCAACAACAATTAAAAGATAAATTTTTCTAAATTTTATGTAATGCTTCTAAAAACCATGCATATATTAAACAAATCTTATCAAACTTTAATGTTTTCCTTAAAGAAAGTTTATGTTTGTAGTTTTACATATACTAAATAATAAAATATCTTAACCGAGCAAGTATTTTTTTTATTATTATTATATTTCGTATGTATTCAACGCGAAGCAAAACAAAATTAATTTTGAAAGGTTAGTAAACATCATAAAGTCACGAAAATGTATTTCATTTAGAACTACGATTTTCATTTAGAACCCATGACCGTATAGTTATGGGATATCAAAATCCCCCAACATGTCAAATACTATTGTACTTTAATAGTAGGTGTAGTTTTACTTCAATAGTAATTGCTGATTAAATATAATTATCTAATATTGATGATCAATTTATGATTATAATAATTATCGATAGTTGTTAGATTTACATATTTAATATTTATATGGTTCAAAACAATACTTAATTGCTTTCACTTCAAAAAAAAAAAAATTCATTTCAGTTCAGGATTATTTTTTATGATCTATAACTGAGAAAAAATTTATTTTATTTTGAAATTAAATTGTTAGACGATTTAATTCTTCTACATACTTCCTTCATAAATTTTAAGAAATAATAAATATTATGATATTGTTCATTCTTTTATGATATTGTATGTATTATATGAAATATATAATATATTCATACATATGTATAGACTAATTAATGTATATACCTTCTTCATTAATTAAAAAATCAGTTTGGAGTTATTAATTCTGAAAGATATATATTTCGATTAATTTATAAATTTTATTCTAGAATCAATCGACTAAGTTTAATATCTTAACGTAATGCATTTTTAATTTAATATATATTAATAAAACTAAAATTAAAAATTGGCATAAAATTATTATACCTTATTTATCATTAAAATATTATAGTTGAATAAAAAAATTACTCTTGAACCTAATTTTTTTCATATAATAAATTACTATGCAATTTTTAGTGGACTGATTTTATTTTCAAAGTTGTCATGCATCTATTCAACCTAATTTTTCATAGAATAGAATATGTGGATTTTTAAATGATCTCATTCTGTTTATCCAAATTTGGTTTGTTATTAATTTAATCGAGCTCAAACAAATTTTAATCAAATCAAATATGAGTCGAAGTTAAATAATTTAATCATTTTTGTACTAATAAAATCAAGTTCAAGCCGCTCGAAAATTTATTAAACAAATTTTTTTGTTCAAATTTAATTTGTTAAATTTAACAAATTAATACAAACAATTTTTTATCAATCGAGTAAAGGGTGTTCTACCTTGTTTTGCACACTTAATGCTACCCTTTCTTGGGAAGGAATTGATGCGAGAAACGAGGGACTAGAAATGAACTCAAATTTGGACATTTATCATCCCTAGTATGCGCTTCCTTTCCTCACCTGGGATAAATGCATTTTTTATTTTCAAATATAGTCACTAATCTGATTTTGGTTCTCAAATAATTTCAAATTATAATTTTAGTTTTTAAACTTTAATATATTTGGCACTTTTGGTCCTTCTGTTAATTTTTCCATTCAACTTAACAGAAATGTCATTTATTTCCTCCCATTTTGTGGCGTTTTTCTAATTGTAATTCAATGCATCCATTTTTTCTATTTTTCTTCAAATTTCAAAAGAGAATAAATCAAAAATTGTAGTTTGAAGAAAAAATAGAAAAATTGATGCATTGAACTAAAACTTGAATAACATCACAAAACTGGAGGAATATAGCAATTTTTTTCACTTTAAATGAAATTTCCGTTAGATTTAACGAAAAAGTTAACGGAAGGACCAAAAATGCTAAAAAGATTAAACTTTGAAAACCAAAATTACAATCTTAAATGATTTGAAATCAAAATCACATTAATGACTATATTTAAGGACCAAAAATGCATTTATCCCTTCCCCGCCTAATTCCCACATCTTTCCAGAAGGAAGCCGAATTATAAGCCCATAATATTTAAAATAAGTGGTAATTGATTTATTATTAAAAATAAATTAGAAATATTATTTTAAATTTATAATTTTGCTTTAAACTGCTTATTAAGTATTTGGAAATATTTTTAGAGAAGAAGCTTACAAACTATAAAAATAAGATGTCAGGAGCTTATAAGCATTTTGAAAGAAAAAAAAAAACTGCTAATTTATTTCTAAGATCTTAACAAAAACCCTTCAAATTAATTACAATTTTTCTATTTGTAACATCTTAGAAGCTCCATAATCTTATTTTATCCAAACACTTCATAAATTTATTTTTTAAAATAAGCTCTAGAAACATGTTACAAAATATATGAACTTATAAGATCTTTAAGTAAACTTAACACCACGTCCTCTAAATTAATTTAAATCAAAAGTTATAAATAAATATAAAATTATTTTTTCAACTTAACTCTTTATTTTTAAACACTCCAAATTTACATTACTGCTCAACTTATAGAATTTTCTATAATTTAATATGATGATAAAAATAAAAGGTAATACAAACATCCCCTAGGCTACATTTAATATTAACGGTAGATAGAGGATTGTGATGTGCATGCAACTCCCATTTGTCAAAGAAATTTTCCAGATTTGGACAAAGAATTCTTAAATAAGCAACGACTATAAGCACGTCTATCCGACACCAACATTTTGACCAAATCAATTCACCATTATTTTAGACTTGCAGTGGCGGCATACCTAATTTCCGTGTGTTTAAATTTATGGGAAAACAATATTTTTCATCTTCTAATTTAATATCTTTTTGTTTTTTAACTCACCATTCATAATTATTTTTCAACCAATTTTTTTTTTCTTTTGTCAAAAAAAATCACATGCAATACTCGTGTGATATTTAAGAACTAGTGAGATTTTTTACACATACACAATATATGATATTTTTCCGACAAAAAAATCAACAAGAAAACTCTCATATACGGCAAAGTGCAAATTTCATATAATTAAGATGTAAATTGAGATAAAAAAAATTATAGTTTACCCTTCTTTTTTTCCTGTTATATTTTCTTTGAAATGAGGTTAATTTAATTAACATATCTAACCTCCTCAAAATCAATAAATAACTAGCAATTATAGCGCACTTCATATCGTGTGCAAATTAGGCCAAGATTTCACACAATATTTGTTCAAGTACGCAACATTAATCCGATATAATAAATATAATTTTGGTTTATACATGTTGCATCGTAATTTTCTTCCCATTCTGAATAAACAAAGATGGTAGGTAATTATCATACATTCAAGTATATATTCACAGACAGCACTGCGAAATTTAAAAGAGAAAAAGTATATTCTGAGGAAGGGAAAGAAGGAAAAGATGAGAGAGTAAAAAAAAGTTAATTATAATGGAGTCCCTAAAATTTGTCTTAATTACAGTACTCTCCTCATTTGAAAATTTAAAAATAC
This sequence comes from Sesamum indicum, assembly GCF_000512975.1. Lineage (NCBI taxonomy): Eukaryota > Viridiplantae > Streptophyta > Magnoliopsida > Lamiales > Pedaliaceae > Sesamum > Sesamum indicum. The sequence goes on from NC_026152.1 coordinate 13,753,814, forward strand.
CCCCTGAAACTAACAATCCTCTAACAAATACCTCCTATAATGAGCTGACAAGAGGAAGTATTTGATAGATGACCGTATTTGTAATTCTCTTCTCATTCAGTTAAATTAGTCCGTACACAAAATACAGTTCAAGATAGTTACTCTACCCTCCTAACCTTAAGATTATACACGCAGTTGTATACGACAAAAAACCTCGAACTGTTCATAGGAAAACGAGTTTGTCATATAAAGTTAATGCTCAAGCATAATAAGGTTTTGAAAATACTTATCCAAGGTGGGTGTACTTACAGCAATAATGATATGATAATGTAATGTTATCAACAAAATCTATGTCATAACGTAAAATAATCTTTCATTATTGGCTATATAAACATCGCAGCCAACCACCGAAAAATAAAAAGAGAATGGAATAAACATCTAAATAAGGTCATTTTCGTTATGAAGTAGCACAGCATTCATTTCAACAACAGGTCTAATAAGGGTCATTCTTACATCATGGTAGGCACGTTGAAGACCCCACCACAGAAAATAGAAGGAAAAGACAAACAGAAGCAGGAAAATGATCTCCATGAACTTTTTAAGATTGCTAGACCTATTAATTTAAGGGGCAACCGTGTCCTGGACTCTCTCTCTCTCTCTCTCTCTCTCTCTCTCTAGATTCCTTCCAACCATATATATCTACATGTATGTGGGACTTGAGCATATGCATAGGTGAGTAGAATACACAGACAACACATTTCGGAGAGGGTTTATAGCACACCTGAAATCAAAACAAGGATGCCGGGCTTGTGCATGAATCGTGCTGCAACGAGTGTTCGTGTGAGCATCCGTTCTCGAGTCCGAGTGCGTTCGCCTTCTCAGCAATACAAGAAAACTGCCAGTTTCATTAAAGCAGAAGAGAAGTCTGAGATCCCGAATGAAATCCAGGAATTCAGCTTCAATAATTACTTGCCCGAGTCTGAATCTGGGAACAGAGTCATGGTTGTAGTTGATTCCAGCCCGGAAGCTAAAGGGGCTCTGGAGTGGGCGTTGTCGCACACTGTTCAAAGCCAGGACACAATTATTCTTTTACATGTTGCCAAACAAGGTACTAGCACATATTTTCTCTTCTTTGTTCTCAACTAATGGACATCATTATATTGTTTCACAATAATTACAACACCTGTGACTTACCTCGGACAAAACAATACATGTTCCCAGATGGAAAAATGGATGGGGAAGTTGATCAAAGGGCATATGATCTTCTTCGCTCCACAAGAAATACTTGTCAACTAAAAAGACCTGAGGTGAGTATTGCACCAAATTGCAAGAGTAAAACAATGCTCCTGAGTCAAGATTTTGCACTACCCGGTCTATCACTCTGTTTATTTAGATGCAACAAGTGAAATGAGGTGTAATGCAAAATATGAATAATTTCATGCTAAAGAACAATAAGAAAATGCAGTTCATGCTATATGATGCTTCTTTTACCATGAACTAGGTGCGTGTAGAGATGGCAGTTCGAGAAGGAAAGCAAAAGGGCCCAACAATTGTTGAAGAAGCAAAGCGATTACAGGCCTCACTGCTGGTTCTGGGACACCGAAGGCAGTCGTTTTTAAGGCGCCTGCAGATGATCTGGGTAAGCAAAAGGACTCGGAGCAGGGTTGTCGATTACTGCATACAAAATGCTAATTGCATGACAATTGCAGTGAGAAGGAAAAGCAGGAAATATGGAGGATATTTGATCACCACAAAACGTCACAAGAACTTTTGGCTTCTAGCCTGACAATATGGTTATCTTGATAATTTGAGCTTTGATGTGCACAGGGCTTTTTATGGGAGCAAAATGCATATTGTTCTACGCATGTTACCTGAAAGGAAACCAATTGTATAAAACAAAAAAGGAGCACAATCCACAATCTACTGGTTTATAATTACAGCATTTTTGTGGCACAGAATTTCCAGATGAATATTTCATTCAATAAAAAATTAAAGTAATTTAATTTCTCATGCTCGTACCTTAATATCAATATTATTACACACATGCTGAGCCAAGAAACTGCAACAGCAAGTGAATTAATTTGAAGGCAGAGGGTTGGAAATGTTTAGTGATAAAAACCAGAAATTTAAGGTAAAAGAGATAAAGAAACTGTATTTCAAGCACGTTGTAGTTTGGCACCTCAATTAGTCAGGTTCAATGGTAAGAACAGGAAAGAGTAGTTAATAAAAAGCTTACCACATCAAAGCAGCAAAATAGTGCCACTTCTCATATCATAAAAGCTTTCTAGGCAATTCTGCATCCTCTTGCTGCAATGGAGAATCATAAACTGCCAAAAAAATTGTAATAAAAATGGAAGAATGCTTCTTCTGACATTAGCAAATCTCACATGTCACTGTTAACAATAACTTCATATCAGTACAATGACCAAAAATGAATATCTAGAAATTTGAATTCTTGTGACAACAAATCTGAAGTTAAATCCAAATGGTGTGTGAAATGAATATTTGCATTAAATGAACTGTACAGATGATACAAAACTTATTTTTTTCTTTATTACATGTTCTCATCTATGCTTTGGCATAGATGACCAAGTTGCCAAATATGAACTAGCCAGGAGACTTCTGTCCACTTAAATAAGAAATTGAATAAGTTTCATAAGCCTGCTGTAGCTGTGCACCCATCACGCCACCTTATTCTGGCTGCTGATTATAACGTCTGTATCTGCCAACAAATACCTGTTTTCTTAACTTGGGTGCTATGGATATGGAGATATTCAAATCTTCCATTTTTCCCTGAGCAGCTATCTTGGTTTGTCTATACTCTGTACACGTTCTTTCTTTACCTGTCCTTGCTGTTGTCCAACACTGCACATGACTTCTTTCTGTGTTTTTTAATAACCATTTACGCTTCACTTAATTAGTATCAACACTGTGAAACAACTATCATAACAGTCTTCACATTACTTATTTGAAGGCTTTCTGAGAGTTGAAGCTATAATGAGGTCTATATACAATTCTGTACAGTTGATCATATCCAGCAAGTACTCCAGCCCCAGCCACACCAAGTAGCATATTAGCTGTAACTCCTCTAAACAGCGCTGCAAAACCTTCAGTGCGAATAATTTGAAGGAATGCATCCATGGCACTGCGATACTTCAATGGTTGTCCAGAAGTTAGCATCATTCTCCGCCGTAGAGTGTCAAACGGATAGGCACAGACTCCAGAAACAGTGGTCACACTCCACCCCAAGAAAAAGCTAGCTAAAAAGTTGTCCTGCAAATTTGAATTATTGGTGAACCTCCTGTTAAACTAGCACAGAAAGACATTGCAAGCAAAACAGTTATAGAAACAAATAATGACCAAACAGATGGGTAAACTGTGAGTATATTAGCACATAGTACTGAGTCATCAATTAAGTAAGCTTCTTGGTTCCTTTTCTGATTTTCCTTGGTATACATATCAGGTCCTTATTAAAAATTCTTAAATTATCACAATTCAGAAAAGCATATAGTTCTAAGAAATTTTTAAAATAGGCTCAATTCATCAGGTTTCATACCACATACAAAGTTCCCGCATGGTCATATGTCCTCAGGAACCCAGCCTTATAGAATAAACTTAAATGCAAAAATACCTCACTAGGGATAAATTGAAGCACAACATGATATACTAAATGAAATCCACTCACCTGAATTGGTCCAACCAAAACAATAGGTTTCATGGTGTCATAGATACCAAAGTACATTCCTCGGTAAAGAGTAATTCCAAATATTGAGACCCCAAATCCTCGATAGAGACCGGCAATTCCATCAGTAGACAAGGTTTTACGGTAAACATCTATTAGCCCATTAAATTGCCGTTTCCCACTGATGGGGCACTCCCTAGCATCTGTGCCCAAACGAGTTCGTGCATAATCCAGGTGATAAAGAAATAATGAGGTGGTGGCTCCTGCAGCACTTCCAGAAGCAACATTTCCAGCAAACCACTTACAGTATCCATCTTTCTCCTTTGAACATCCAAAGAGGCTTTTGTAGTAACCCTTAAATGCGAAGTTGAAAGCCTGTGGAAAATAATATGACACCTCAGGAAGGAAAAACAAAGGGCTACAACATCATTAACATGATAAACTTTTGTTCTAAGTCCTCTAGATGTTGATAAATTAGAGACATCCTTTCCTAAAATAAAACACCTGTTCATCAGTGGGGTAGGGGGTGGGGGCAGCAACAAATGCTCAGGGCAATTTAGTTATAATTAATTTGATTCTTGAAGATAGCGTCTACATAAGATCTGGCAACATACTGGGATGTAAGGGTTAGAGTACGAAGATGAGCAGAAAAGAACAAATGTTGTATTGCAGATGCCGTGATAGCAAAACTACAGCAAACTATCAAGAGTCAAGTTTCCAAAAAATGATCTACTATCTGATCTCAGTGTATATCATCCTACCTTGTTCTCTACAATATAGGAAAATGAAACCATATGCTCAACAAGGTATATACTCGTTACAAGAAACTCAATGGAGTTACAAATGAAACAACTCCTAATGAGAAATGTAGTGAAATGAGATGGATAAACTAACAAAAGGTACATTCTCAAGGAAGGTTACAGTGATGAAGTATTAACGAACAAAAGATACTGCTGAAATTCTTCTCACAAATAAAATGAAGTATGATAAGTACATAGCTAGGGTGCTTTCAAGGAG
>NC_026152.1:13758501-13846970 GCF_000512975.1 Sesamum indicum
AAGTTTTGGTTATTCAAAAGAGGAATAAGAGATTTGAAACATGGATGGGCGAGGTGTGAAATATTACATATCAATCTGAATATAATAGCATTTTAGTTCAATTTTCCCCCCATATTACATCAACTTAGCACAGGAGAAATAAAAATGGGAAACTTTTATAAATCTGAGCACAATTCAGACACCAAGTATGATGGATTGATAGATAATTTAAAAATACACAATTTTAAAGGCAGAATTTTCTCCAAGTTAATGTACCACAATCAAACATCTTCCAGAATAATTAACTGATTTTGACATAAAATACAAAACTCAAAAATAGATATGTATGCAGTTTGATGCAAGAGCAGCTACTTGCAATCATGTCCGAAATTTTGGGATTAAAAAAAGTGAGCAATTTTGCAAAAAAAACTTGAAATAGATCAAATAGCATTGATAAGTGAAAGTGCACCTGAGTTGGAAAATATCTTATAACATTGGCCTGGTTGCCCCTCCAGAAGGAGGAAACACCCTCCTCTCTGAAAACCCTCCTGAAGCAATCACCAATGCCAACATAGGGTCTTTGAAGCTGTCCTCTCTTCATTAACTCCCCCTGATTCTGCAACAAAAGCTTCACTCTCTCAATTGGAGCTGCAGCACTTTTTGCCACAACAGCTGCAGCCCCTCCCATCATAAAATCTACAGAAAATTTCTCTGATTGGTTTGCCATCGTAGACCTCTGCCCCTTCCGTCTTTAGTCCTGGATAAAATTATCACAAGCATATATCCATAACTACAAACAGAGAGCTTTCTAGCCTTTCATATACTAATTTCATCTTTGTTAATGGAACTTTACTCATGTAAATAGCAAAATGAAATTGATTCAGACAAAAGAGTAATGAAACCACAGAATATTAACAGAAAATAAGAATACATAAAGACATTGATGACATAAAAACTTGATATTCCAAATTCACAAATCACAAATACCCTAAGGGAGACAAAGAAGCCAACTATCCACTTTGAACTTCCATTCCATATCCAATATACACAAGAAGGACACTTTCGTGGTAAACGAAAATGGAATAATACAAAACAAAGCGAAGGATTCATTAGTTCAGTCCAACAACAGCTACCGCTGACTCTCCTTAAGATAGTTTCAAACAATATAAATGCCAACTACCTCCTCCAGTCAACAAGAATTGACTTGCAAGCATCTGTCATCAGGAAACACTATTTGTAAATCCCCAAATCCTAATTCAATCTCAGAATTCTCCATTAAAATAACACGAATAGTTAATTACCACAGAAAGCTTGTCAATACGCGGGACCTTGACCATACCACAAGATTTGAATTAGTTAAGTAAAAAAAATACCATATACCCTTCCCCAGAGCACAAAAATCGAAAGGGGCTCCTGCATCTGCATCTTTCGCGTTTCCCCAAAATCAAATTCCGTCTAATTATAAAATCATACACAATAATACATACAATACATGCACAAATTTCACGCAAAAATTAAAAGCAGAGAGAGACAGAAAGAACTTACTTGGGGCAAAGGGTACGATAAAAGAGAGAATCTTGCACAAATTCGCTTCTGCTGCCCTTTTTTCTTGAAACAAAAAAAGGGGGTTAAATTTATATATTGTCTTGTTCCAGTTTCCTTTTTCCTTTTTCTTTTGTCCTCACTCTCAAAATAAATGGACCTTAAAATTCTAAAATTTCGTGAAGATGAGTTCGCGCCTGATTTCATTCTTCTGGTTCTCTAATTTCCAAAATGTGAATGAGAAAGAAATAATTTTCCAAAGTATGAAAAATACAAGGATTAATACACTTTGCACCTCCTCAATGCTACCAAGAAATCTTTATGCCTTTCCCCTCTCTCTCTCTCTCTCTCTAATCTATTCCCTCACGTTAAATTTTAGGATAAGTTACAACAATGCCCTTTGAGATTAAATTTAATTATATGAATATTTATTTTTATTTTTACAAAAGTATGAATACAAATACAAGATTGTAATCGTAATTATAATTATATTTTCTATTTATGAATCAAATTATAATTATATTCTTATGATAAATTACATCTGCACCCCTAAAAGAATATATTTGTAATCTTTACAAAAATATATATAAAGTAGTATTTGTTTAATTAAATCAAATTAAAAGAAGTATCAATATAATTTATTTTCATTTTTATGTTAGATACGCATCTTAAACTGTAAGAGCAAATGCTCGTGTTGTGATTTTGTTTGGTTTTTATTGCCTGGAGTTGATGTTGAAACACGTCAGAGCGTCTCGTTAATTAACACCTAATTTAATTGATTATATTATTTTTTTCTTTTTTTTAGATTTTGTCTAATCCAATTAGATATGTATTAACTTAATTAAACTAAATTCCTCTACAAATTAATCCAACTCATTTGAATTAACCAAATGCAAAATAAATTAACACTAAATACTAATAAGTGTCAAAATTGTGAAACATTCTTGTTCTATATACTAATAATTAAGTTGTGCTTATGTAGGATGGCATTCACACGATTAAGAAAGTCGGTCTCGATGCTTATTGCCTACAGATTTTCAATTGCATGGTATAGAGTATTACTTAGTATTAATTATCAAATATTGATTAAGGATGCAATTAAGTTTTATATGTTTTCTTAATAATATATTTAATATGTCTATAACCGACCCTTGAATTATTATATATTTTTTTATATTTTAATCTACTTAAAGTTATAGAGAGTATTGGTGATCTATGATGGATAATGTTGGTCTTTCTTGATTGTTACATACAAACACTTGTTTCATTTTTTTATTTTTATTAGTCTCAAAATTTTATTTTTGTTATAAGTATTAGAATCGCCCAAAAACGCACAAAATCGCACATTTGGTTTTGGTTTTAAAATTGGCAATTTTAAAAATTATTTTATAAAAACCGTCAATGGCAATTCGATTTGAAAATAGCTTTAAAAAAATCGAAACCATAACGTAAGCACCCTTAAGTGGAATCAAATCAATCACAAAGCAAATATGATAAACTTGCTGTATGATTGGTCACTTATTTTGAACTGTACACCAATCACAGGTCAAATATATTACACTTATCATATAATCGATTCAAGTTCGGTCAAACACAATTTTAATTTCCTGATATGAAATTGCAAAACTCATTCACAGCCGGATTTTGTGCAATAGGCTTCCATAATTGATGTATATATTAATAATATTCATTTATTTACAAGAATATAAAAGTAATTCTCGTGTACAAGCCAGATAATAAACATACACACACTACCATATTATAAATTCTTGATACACTATAAATACCAAGTATATTATTTTTTAAACCAACTTCACTTCAATTTGACAACTCAATACTTTTTCTCTCTGAGAAACTCGCTGATTACAGATGTTTGAGTTGGGAAGCAACGTGTGCCGAGAGTAATTCTCACGTCAAACTTCTCATTTAATTCATAATCACATGAATAATCTATAGTGTTTGTGTTCGTTTGAGTGCATGCTATTAAGGAGCTAAGAGATGGCTTATGCTGCCCTCGTTTCACTCTTACAAACAATTGAAGAGTTCCCTCGACCTGTGCAACAGATCCCTGTTGATCTCCATGGGAAAGTTAGCTACTTGCTTGGAGTTCTTGAAGATTCTTTACAAACGAGCAGCCCATCAATCAGGGTTTTGGAAGGACAAATCAGAGACGCGTCATTTGAAGCACAAGATATCATAAACTCCTATATATCAAGTCAAGCCATGTCAAGATCCGCAGGTTGTGGAGTTGGTAGCTGTTTTTGGGAGATAATTTCCGCTCTCCTAGATATCTTCCCTGCCATCCATCTATGTGAAACATGCATGGACTTGGAAGTTGAAGGCTTACAGAAGGTGCATGATAGATGAATTTGATTCAATTCTGAAAGTTGTGAGTAGGATCAAGGATGGGAAAGAGGAAGCTCCGGGACAAGGGAACTCTTCGGCTGCTGGCTAGTCAAGATTTGTTGATAGCAACAAAATCATGCTGGTTGGACTTGATAAAGACGTGATGCACATCAAAGATCAGCTAACTGGATCACCATCAAAACTCGACATCATCTCGATAGTCGGCATGGGTGGAATTGGCAAGACAACTCTAGCGAGAAATCTCTACAGTGACTCGCTTATTGAATATTACTTTGACACTTGTGCGTGGGTAGTTGTATCACAGGGCTGCCACATAAAAGAAATGTTCATGAGTCTCGCGGGTTCCACAAGGGAGGTTGGTGGTGAATTTGCACCAGAGTAGCAATGAAGAATTAGCTTTGCGTCTACACAAAAATTTGAAAGGTAGGAGATACCTGATTGTGATGGATGATGTCTGGGACACCAAAGTTTGGGATGATGCCAAAAGGTTCTTTCCAGATGATAATAACGGTAATCGGATCATACTGACTACTCGTCAATCAGATGTGGCTATGTATGCGAACGCTGAAAGCCCCATTCAGCATATGAGTCTTCTTAGTCCAGAGGCAAGTTGGGATCTATTGCGTAAGACGGTATTTGGGCAAAAAGACTGCCCTTCTGCACTGGAGAAAATTGGACGGATGATTGCACGAAATTGTAAAGGACTTCCACTTGCAATTGTTGCGATTGGCGGCCTCCTTTTCAAAGCTCATGACAACAAGCAAGAAGACTGGGAACACATTGCCTCAGATGTACATTCAGTAATAATGAGAAATGACGGTGATCAGTTCATGGAGATTCTATCTTTGAGTTATAATTACTTGCCACATCATTTGAAAGCGTGCTTCCTTTATATGAGAGTTTTTCCGGAATATAAGGAGATCTCCTTCTCCCAACTCATCAAGCTCTAGGTTGCTGAGGGATTTGTAAGACTACCAACACCTAAAAGCTTCAAAGAGGTGGCAGACGATTATTTCAACGATCTCAACTATAGAAGTCTCATTCAAGTTCAAAGGAGAAATCGCAATGGTAGAGTTAAAACATGCATCAACTATGACATGTTGAGGGAGTTGTGCATAAAAGAAGCTTGGGATGATAAATTTATTCAGGTGATCAATTGGTGTATTCGCCTTTCTCCACGAGGAAACAATCAAGGGAGGATGAGTATTCATTCAAATGGTTTGCTTTACCCTGAAGAATTTGATGCATCATATGTCCGTTCTCTACTGTATTTTTACAGCGATCCCTTGGAGAGTCGATTACTATCTTTTCCTATGAGGTGCAGATTGCTCAGGGTATTGAAAGCATTGACAATAAAGTTCCAAGAGTTTCCAAGTGGAATCGTCGAGCTAATTCATCCCAGGTACCTTGGCTTCTCCTATAGAGGCAGGGACAAGTTTCCTGCATCGATACACCAACTTTTGAATCTTCAAACTTCAATTGTTTGGCGGGTCCAATTTACATCTACCAATAAGCATATGGAAAATGCCAAAGTTGAGGCATCTCTTGTTCGAGAGAGGTTTCTTGGCTTACCCTTTATCCTACACAAGTCTTGGGGAAAGATCCAGTTGTTCTAGAAAAACCTGCAAACACTGTCGGGAGCAATAAATTTCAGATGTACCAAGGAGGTGCTTGAAATCATGCCAAATCAGAAAAAATTGGGGGTTTCCTATATCCATGACAGACGCACCAAATGGTCATCCTATGAATTAGACAAATTAATCTACCTACACCATTGCAGAATCCGAACATTCATGAAACTCTAACATTTCAAGTGTTTCGATTTCTCCGATTTCAGAAGGGATCGCCTCTAAATTGAAGCAAAATCTCAGACATAAGTGCTGCAGGCTAACGGGAAACTGGCTAGGAGTCAGGAAACGAAAATGTTACCGGGTGACATTCCAATGCTCCAAGGAGTTGAGTCCAATGATCAGGAACTTTTAACTTAGTGAATTCCCCCTCTTTCAGTTCCCAAAGGAGCCTTCAAAAGCAAATTCTTTCAGATTCAGCACTTCAAGATTTGGCTTGGCAAAGAGCCAACAACTGTCATTTTTTCCCAAGGAATTCTGCAGCCTCTCAGAGTCAGCTTTTTGAGACTTGGAGGGAAAGCTAGGGTTATATGGGACGGTCGTGCGGTTGTAAAATGGTATAACAGTTTGAAACTAATCCTCATAAAATAATTTTGGTAAGTAAAAATATGTTATATGTGTAAAAAATAATCGATTAAAATTATAATTTTGTCCCTCGATAATATCACTGAAACGATTTTAGTCCTCCTTGTTTTACGAGTTACACTTTCGGTCTTTAAAACTATCAATTTTGAAAGAGTCGGTGCTAGCTGTTATGTCTCTGTCAAAATTAATGAAAATGCACACGTGAGGTGCGCATGGACGTGAAAAAGTGAATTAAAATGATCAGGAGTACATAGGAAAGCTTCAGCTAATAGTTCATAGAAATACAAGCCAAATTACATGCCCAAACACACACACACACACACTCAAAAGACAGCAAAAAAACCCATCTAATTTGTCATGCAACCAACATGGATAAACATCAAGAGATGTAAAAGCTAATGAACCAAATGTTGATTTTCTGTTCAAGTAGTTACCTCTCGGACAGAGGTGTTTTTCTTGTAAGAGTTGAAGTAATCATTGTTTTTCTATTAAATATGTAAATCATTCTTTTTCATGAATTAAAAAGATGGAGAAGATAAAGATTAAATATGTACGCTTAATTCACTTTTATTCTTAATAATTACAAAATTCAAAATTATCATAAATTAGTACTCATCAAAATTAGCTTGATTTTGATCAAGTATCGTTATGGCATGTTTTGCTATATATATATATTTATAGATAGGTGTTAAGTCACATCGCTAAAACATAACACAACACTACAACAAAAATTAATATTAATGACTAAATATCATACATCAATCTTAAAGTTATTACTAAAAATATATATTATGACAGTGATTTTAATCGTGTCATAATTAATTACTAATGACAAAATTTATATATAAAATTATTATTATAAACAATTAATGATACATATATCATAATTTAGTGATTACTTAATGTCATTAAATTGTCACTATTTGCATGTAACTTATTGCTTTAAGTGATAATTGTATATACAATTTTCTTGTCACCAATTCATGTTAGTCGTAACTTTTACAAAATAACTATCACTATTAAAACTATAAAACTCATTATTATGATAAAACAAAAATTCTTATCACTTGATATACATACATATATATATATAATTAGTGATAATTTTAAAATTATCACTTGATTCTGTTTGTCACTAGGCTTCTCCAAATAAATAGGTCAATCACCATTCCATCCTATAACAATAATCTGTACTTTATCGACCAAATTTTACAAATATTTATACAAATTTTATGCATGTAGTTCACTTAAGATAAATTAGCTGCTGTCAAACACAATTAATACATAGAAACACATTGGAAATTCAAACATGCACACACAAAAGATCCAGGCTGCAACACCATGTTTCTAATTAAGGTTCTTGGAAAAAATACTAAAAGTCATCCCACATTGGAACAAACCAAAGAATCTGAAACCTGCTGAGCTTCTGAAAATCAGCTTAAGAGTAAAGAATGCTCATAAATGTAGCACTAAATAATGCTAATGAATGTAAATATTAAGTATGTGGTTCTGAACTCAGATAATTAGCTAAACAATCCCTGCGAAAAATGAACTTCTCCAAGATCTTGAACAAATAGGACTATTCCAGTCCCAGAGTATAATTAACTACTGAAAAAAACTTTTACCTATCAGTCGAAACGTTTCTACTTGGCAGAGACCTTGGGAGCTCCGGCAGCGGCTCCAGATGGGTTGAGCTCGTCCCATGCTTCAATCCATGTGACCATAGCATCCGCCAGCTTGTTGAAGTAATCATCAACCTTACCAAGCTTTGCCTTGACTTGCTTGGAGAGTTCCATGTAACATTTCTGAACGGTGGTGCAGTCCTTTGGAAGGGCAACGGACTGGAAAAACGGGATTAGCTCCTCCTGCCAGTAGATGCCCTTGTATTCCTTCTTGAGATTCACAAATGGGTTGCTAGCTTTGCTGTGCCAAATGTATGGCAAACCAGTCTTCACTCCCAATCCCAAGTGGTCACAGATCACCTAAGAGAAGAAACAACACAAGCCCTTATATATTAAGTTTCCAAACGTACAACAGCAATGCCAATGTGAAAGCAATGTTCAAAGTCCCCACCTTAATGCACCAACCAGCCCACATGTCGTCGTAGCGCCCTATCGGCTGGCCATCACCCATTAGTCCAAAGTACATTGCTGGGCCGATCAATTCACGATTGAAGGCCAAATTCATGCCACACATTGGGAAGAGAGTTCCCTTTGGAATCGTCATAACGGCATCAACAAATCTGTAAAATGATGAGATAGTATCAGTATGCGAAACGAAGTCAGAAGCACAAGAAACAGGGGTCCAGAGAGTTTTCTGTACCTAGTGTTCCTCTCTAGAGGCTTAACGAGTTGAGTTGGTGCGTCGTAATCTGGGATGTTCAGCCAAAGCCCATGTGACACGGCAGTGGGTACACCTTCACGAAGACTGAAGGGGTATCCCCGTACAAAATCTGTGCCATCACGGTAAGGATCATAGAGGGTGTTGAAGAAAAATGGAGTTGATGGGGACAGAAGGTTCTTAATGTGCTGCTCAAGTGCATTAATTTCCTTGCCAGTTGGATCTTTAGCGACCTGTGTACTAAAATAAGTCAATAAAGAGTATAAAGAGACCTACCAGATTGATGGTCCCCTAATTTAAAAAGCAAAGTCATGTGCATAGATCTACGACTACAACGCATGCATATTTAGGCTTAGTATATTTTTAGCAAAACATAAAGCACCTGGATGATTATGTGCAGTGGGGACTGGACAATGAACCATGATTAACTTCGACATCATAGTTGGTAAAAATTTCTCTAAGCACACATTCTAAATAATATAACAAGAAGAAGGGATTCAAACCTCTCTTCAAAAAATCTACAATTAGCCAAAATAAAACAGGTTAGAGCAACTGCAAGCATAATCTGAAACTGAAGAGATCTTGAGTTCTGAAATTTAAGGAGATTAAAAGAAGGGATTTTTATAAGAGGTCATTATCTGTTCTGTTACCAACAGATCAGCAGTCAGATTATCAAAGACCATAGGTAACATACCAATAAACAAAGAATCCACATAATTTCAATTGATAAAATTGACCAAGCAAACCAACCAAAGAGTTGATATTCTCAGGATTGAAGTACCAAATGTCAATGTTAATGGATGTTCTTCAAAAATCTTTGAGATCATTAAAGTAAGTATAAGGTTAAGCTTCTAGTAACTCATTTAGGTTCAATGACGGAGCTTATAATGATCAAAACTTTAATCAGAGAGGTACTAAAGTCAGATCTGCATTCGTCAAAGAATCAAAAACTTGCCAAGTTAGTTCAGTAGCAAGTCTAACAGCCATTCATCACATCCATCAGCAATATTTACAGATCAATTCATCGAAAGCAACCAAAAAAAAGGGAAGAGAAAAGAAAAATATCAAACAATTGAACTCCCAGATTTTCTGAAGAATTTAATGTCTCAAAGGCCATTAGAGCACCATCTAAAGTGCAAATCAAGATTTCAGAAAGTAGCAGTGAAAAAAATTGAATGTAACAGCCAAGAACACCCCGCCAGTGCAAAGCCAGAACTGCACAAGAATTCACATCTTAAATTCAAACCCCGTATCTAAAGACACCATTTTTATTCTTCAGATCAAAATCCAATTTTTGATCCGAACAAGAACTCTAAACAAAATGATTAAGGCCCGTATAACTCAAAGCAGAATTCTACAGATCAAAGCAACACAAGAACACAAATTCCACAAAAGAAACAAATCAAAATCCAAAACACCGCCCGAGAAAGAGGAAGAGAAACATAAACACTGCACAAACACTTCAGAACAAATATTGGGTTGAGAATCTTACAAAGCAATCATCATCAATTGTGAAGATATACTTCTTCTTGGAAACCATGTACCCAAAGCAACGGCAAGCCGAATCCTTGAAGGAAATGCAGTTTGCCTTGGGACCCAGAATCTTGTTAATGTCATTCCTGTTGTAGAGCTCATAATCAAAGCCATCGGGCACCTTGATAGTCTTCGAAGGATCCCCGTCTTGCACTATGATGAGATGATACGGCTGGAAAAAAGGCCGCCACATCTCCAAGAAATCAAGGTTTCTAATGGTCGGAATTACTATGTCTAGCTCATCTTTCAGCAGCGGTGTCGATGATTTCGGGGCTGCCATTGTTATGAGAGTATTCCCTTTTCGCTCTTCTTTATCTGGGTTTCGAATTCTTCGAGATTAGCGAGATTCGCGAAAAAAGGAAGGAGGAATTGAGATCTTGGGCGTAAAGAAGTGGAGAAGAGATTGAATTTGTAAGAGGTGGTGCTGCACTGCTGGTATTGTGTTAGGAACTCCTGAATGAAGTATGAGGACGGCACGTGAGAGCGGGTGGGTTGGATCATGAGTAATATGGATTGGATCCGACTTTATTTTTCGGATCCAATTTTCTATTTTCAAATTTTGTCATATTTTTTATTTTTATTTAATATATACACATTAAATGTATAATTTTTTATAAATAAAATAAAAAATTCAATATAATTTTCTTCTGTATTGATATCGATGGAAACCATGTATATATGATATAATTCTTACTATTAATAAATAATTAGTTAATACTAGTTGAGATTAATTGAATTTAAATATGTATTAAATAAAAAGTGATTAATTGAATTTAAATATGTATTAAATAAAAAGTTATAATCAAACTAATTAATTAAAATAAATATATTTGTGAAAGAAATAAATCTAATTAAAGGCATTTTGATGCATCCATATTTTGTCAACAAATTAATTGCTCTAATTAAAGTTGTAAGTCTTAAAAAATAGTACGAATATATTATATTTTAAATGATTTTTAAAATAAATAACTAATATAATTTTGTTATATATACTATGTATTTGTTTAATAATACTCTTCTATTCAAGATTAACTACTCTCCAATTTAATTAAAAAAATTATACTTAAAAAATAACATTTTATTTTAGGACATTTTAAAAAATAATTAAAACTTCCGAATCCTATATAAAAAAAAAGAGATAAATGAATAATCATTACATACAGCCCACCATGACTCACTCTAAAAAATGAATCAGTATGTTTGGTTTCAATTTTAGCCCATCTCAAAATATAGTGTGTGTTTGTCTTGTTTGATTTTGTAAGTTTTGGATATATTTTTTATTATTTTAAAACAGTTTTAATTACTTTTTGTCCAAAAAATATAATTAATTAAAAAATAATATTTATTTCAATCACTCACAACTAAATAAATTATATATATTTTTACACATACATATATATAAATATATATAAAAGAGACATGATTTGACAATGAACAGTACTTTTTGTCTCCCCACTACCCAACATCAAACATACCATACTTATTTTATATTATCTCCAAAAACAAATCCAAACATACACACTATATCTAACTTATTTTTATTTATCATTGTTTTTCTCTCTCTATCTTCACAAAACACCCCAAAACAACTTAGAAACAAAACCAAACATTATGAATACTTTTTACAAATTTTAAAACCTTAAGAGTAACTCTTTGGTAGGCAAATGTGAGTTATTTAAAATATTCCTATATATACTTATCTGATTAATTATTTACATAATTAATTTTCTACTTATGGATGTTTAAATTAAATATATTTTATCAATTTTTATTTAAAAATTATTTTAGGGATAATTTACAGTTACTCTCCCTGATCTATAGTTTATTTATACAAATTGTTCCTGTCTTTTGTATAATTACCAAAAATTAACCCCGAAACTAAAAAGCAATGGTAGTTTGTGAAAAAATAATGTCAATGTTTTATGGGGGTACTATGTGTAATATTTTAAAAATTACGGATGATTTTATAAATAATATTGACAATTATAATAAATGTATGTATAATTTTTTGAAATATAAAGATAATTTATATAAATAAATAAGAATTTAAATTATAGACACGCATCCGACATACTTCTATTACTATAATGTAATATTATTAGAAACATAACAAAGAAATAGAAGAAATAAAAAATGATTTTGGGTAAATGAATGGGTAAAATGATGTATGGTACTTAAATAGTTGGTTGCAGAAATTAGGCAATGGAAAAGGACATATTCCAATAATTAGTGTTACTGTAAAACTGTATAAAAATTAATATTTATAAGAATATATGTGATGATGATAGTAATTTTTCCTAAGTTGAAAGTTTGTTTTACATTTATATATTTACTCAATATTTAATAATGCTTTCTCTTATTTACTTTGTTAGATATTGAATTATGAAAAATGCATAAAAAATTAGTGCTCGGAGCATGATTATTATTTATTTTGATTTTAAATTTTGATTATTTATTCACTCATAATTATATTCGAAATTTTAAACAATTCATAATTCGTTTATTTATTTTTTCCTAAAAAGAAATCTTCCTCGTGCCTAATTAATTACATCAAATAAATTAGAAACTTTTACTCAGAAATTAACAATTTATTCCCTATGAAAAAAAATAACAAAAAGCCTTCTTGTATTTTTTTAAAATAAAGCAACTTAACTCCTCATGCGATTTTGCCAAGTGTATGCATTTTTTCTTTATTTTTTTAATTTAAATTATAACTTACATTCATAATATTATTTAAGAATTGTTGGATCTAATTTGAATTTAAAATTCAAATTTAACTAGTAGATAAATTGTACAGATCTTATTTTAATCCAAATCAATGTTCTGGATTTAATATTATATTTTTATATGAAAGTATATTTATATAATTTTTAACAAAGCAATTACATATAATACGTTATATATATAATTATAATTATTTATAAGAGAGCGCAATAGAAAGAGACGGACGATGGATGGTGGCAACAACGACGGGGATGGAAGGAGTGGCGGCGACTATGGGGCTGGGAAGAAGAAGGCGTCGAAGGGTTGGTGGAGGTCGAGGTGTGAGGCATTTTCTAGTGAAGGGCTGCGATGGGGAAGGGTTTCCAAGGTCGTGGGTGGGCAGTAATGGGAGTTGTTTTTTATTTTATTTTTTAAAATAAAGATATATATGATTATAGATAATATATATTGTATATAATATAATATTATGATATGTATTTATATATAAAATGATATTTTATTTTTTTGAAATAAATCAAAATTGCACTATGGGAACATGTAATGCATCACCTCTTTTGAGGGGGTAATTTATTTTATTTATAGAAATATAGGATGATAATTTAATATTTTTTTCATAAAAAATTAATCTACTCATTTTTAATATATTATAGGAATTATATGCAATTCTTTCCTTTTTACTTGATTTGATGTGGATATAGTGCTTGTCCATAATTATTGGAAGAAAAATTCTAATTTATATAAAATTTAATTATATTAAAATTAATTATATAATAAGTATAATATATAATTAAAAAATAATCAATTATATAATGAGTACGACACACAATTTGGCTCCGCTCCAAAAATACCAAATCTAACAATAGTAATTTGATGAAATGAAAGATTAATTGTAGGAGAGGAGGGAGGAGGCGCACGTGCGAGAGCGGCAGAAGAGGAGGTTGGGTACTGACTACTGGGTAGGTAGGTAGGTAGGTAGGTAAGGGGAAGACGCGTTTGTCGGAGGCGACGGTTTCAAAGTCAGCCGTCCCTATGTACGTCTTTGATGTTTGTCCTGTCCCATCTGTCCCTTTGTCTTAACTCCCTATTTATTGCTCCTATGCCCAACCCATTGTTATTATGTCACCTCGTTTTTTTTATCATATAATATGTTAATTTTAATATATTATAAAATAAATCATCACATTATATTTTATTAAAAAAATAACAATTTTAGATATACCATTGACAAAATAAAAAAATTAAGATCATCACAAATTATTGTTTGCGACTGAAAATACCTTTCTTTTATTTTATATAATTATATATTATAAATAATATAAAATATATAAACCAATATATCATATTTTATCAAAAAAAAAAAACTAATCTGAAGGTATTATCGACAAAAAAATAAAAACAATATTACAGTATCACAAATTATTATAAATGAGTGAAAAGGGCATTTCTTTTTTATATTATTATAGATAATAGATTTATTTCAATTCTCTTGTCCATTTTACTCCACTTACTTGGATTTAACTATCATTGTTATGTACATTTATTAAGTAAAACATGTAAATGGACTTTCATACACATTGTCTTTAGGAGATATTATTACGGAAAATTATTTTTTTGTTTCGTAATTTAAATTTCATTGTTTATGAAATTTTTAAAAATAGTTCCATAAAACTTTAAAATACCATATTATAAATTCTTCCACCAACTTTCATTAAACAAAAAAAACTACGTGCAAATTATATGGTTATTTTTCTTGATTTTAAAAAGATAATAAATACATGACTTGCACGTAAAAATTTTTTTTTATCAATTTTTAAAGTCTTCTGAAAGTTATGAAATTTTTTTGAAATTCTTGTAAATACTAAATTTGAAAATACATTGAACGAAATTGTGAAACGAAAAATAGAATTTGTGTGATAAGTTACATAAAAAGTAATGGTTAGACTGTGTTCTTGGACAGGTATATTAAGTATGAAACATCGAAAACCAAAGACAAGTTTGAATTAAAAACTTCATCGATACTAACAACATTTATACATATACAGGTTCAAATTAAAGTACCTTAATTGTCAATGTTTGCTAAAAACCAAGCAATCTATGAATTAGCGAACAAGCATTTTAAGGACAGTGTAGTTAGGGTCAAACGATTTATGTGATGAAATTCTTTTTGTTTCAATTGCCTTGCTAAAATGCGTTTTCTATTAATTATTCTTATTTATTTTTATATTGGATGCCGTATGATCAAGATATGCAATGTACTGGGTTAGACAGTTCGACCTAAAATCGGATTGTATCAATAAATAAATGGGTCTGGGTCGGCCCATGTATGTTTGGAAGCGAATCAATCTTGGGCCGATCTCAGGTATTAAAACTTAGGACTAGCCCAAATAGTGGCTCAGGACCACCTGGTCCTATGTTGGGTCTGGGTCAGGCTTGTTGGGCCTTCTTATTTTTCTTATTTTTAATATAAAAATAATGTATGACATATAAGTTTTATTTTATTCTTCTCGACTGACTACTTTATGCTTTTTCATACTTTTGAAACTCTAGGAATCATTATTTTTATTATTCTACTTCTAAATTTTTAATACTTTAATTCATTAGTACTCTTTTGTTATATTTTTTAAAAGTTTATTTTAAGTTTTTTTTGAATTTATTATTGTAACTCTGCTCATCAAATTATTGTTTAAGTTCAATATTTTTTAAACTAATAATTATTTATTTAATTATTAATAAATATTTTTTTGAACAAACTCAAGGTCGACTTCAAGCTGAAAATCCTGAATTTTTTTTTGCTAAACTCGACTTATTCACACCCCCTACCCTATGGGTAGGTAATGACAGCGAATTATGATAAAGGAATGTTGCGTTGCCTCACAACATCGACTTAGTCATGTTAATGGGCAGGTAATACCTTGATCCATACTTAATAATTTTATGTTAGATCCGTACCCGGACCCAATCATTTTATATTATTCCAGACCTGAACTCATACCCACTGAAATAAATATTTTGGGTGTGGGTAGAGTCTAACCCTAAAATATCCGTGTGTATGAATATTGAATGGTTAAAATTTAATAATATAAAATTTTATCGAATTTATAAGTTTTTTTATATATCAATCAACATGTACTAGTCATTTAAGATTTTTAAATTTTGTACATAGTATATTAATTCTTTTTAACATATTGATATTTGAAAAAAAAACACATATAAGTTTTTCATCTTTGTTTTTGTAATGACATCTCCAAATTAAATTTATGATAAAATTAATTTGAATATAACAAAAAAATTAAAAAATATATAAAAAAATAAATTAGTTATGCCAGACTAATATATGAAATTGATAAGAAAAAAATGAAATTGAATTTAAACCTCATTAAATTAATGTTGATAGCAATTTCAAATGTATAAAAAAAATATTTCAAAGTTAAAATATATTTTTTATTGTTGATTGTGTAATTGATTAATAACAGTTAATAATTTTTTTAAAATTATTTTAATATTAAGTTATGATGATATATTATTATTGGAAAACATATTATTGTTTCATTCAATTTAACGTAGATAAGATCTAACGGGTAATACTCATACCGGACCCAATCATTTTAGATACAACATGGATAAAATTCATTGGGTACTGTATGGGTATGGTCTGAGTAGGATATATAAATAATAACTATGGATACTTATCGAGTTCGATACAAATAAAATAATACCCGTTCATTGACAGGCCTACATCTACTGCTTATGGGCCCTCTTCTCTTGCCAATATAGATGAACAGAATCAATGTCTGTGTTCTTATGTCATAAATTGGTACGTGGAAATATAGAGATTAAAAACGGAACCAACATTTTATCAATTCATTCCGAAATATATGTTCGACACAAATTAAACTTAATAATAAATGAAATTTTAAATAAAATGGCAGAAGTAATGAAATGTTAAAGCTTATTTCCATTACAAAGAAAGAAATAAAATTGAAAATACTTGAAATAATTCATATTTGTAACTTCATTCGTAAATAAGGATAAAGAATGAATTTATTGCTGTATATATGTAAAGCCTCCAGTCAACTAACAATGCATGTCTTTAAACATTGTAATGAGATAGAGCAATAAATAATAATGTAGCAGTGATTTGACCCATCGATTTAAATGATTTAGGTGGTTAATTAATGTAATACGGTATATGTCATAAATAGTCCTTCAAGTTCGTCTTTAATCCCCATCTTTATTTTCCGACCATATCGTCCATAAAATTAAATGTTTTATAAAAAAGGTGAAAATATTTTGTCTTAATTTGACTGGACTGTTATTTTGTCTTTATCTCTGAGTTTTCTTTCGAAAAACTGATTGCTTGGTCAGCATCTTGGCCAACTCAAAAGTTATAATTAAAATTATTGAAACTCAAAGCCATATATGTCATTTTTAAAATTGTACTAGGACGACTTTTTGTAGATCATCTCCTATTAAATTTCGTTCCAATCTAGAAATTAAATATTGAATCCAACATATGTTATCCAAATCAGCATTGACGGGAGAACAGTTCAAGAAACAGTAAATTAATACAAAATGCCTATATAAGTAGGCCAAAGAAACAAGAGCTACCATGTACAATTCAAAGAAATTTGTTCGGGGAGTGTTAAATGGTTTACGATGTATAGGGTTGCAGTTGAAATTGTGTGTGCGATATTTGTTCAAGAAAAAAATTGAGGGTTTTTATGTATTTATGGAATCCCGAATATCCATAAGAATGTTATGTCGTCCTCCCGAGTGATAGTTTCGTCATGCTATCGACGAAACTATTGTAATATAATACGTTTAACGTACTTTTTTAAGGCTGGCTTTAAGTTGCTAGCGCTTTTTGCATGAGCCGGAAGAGTACGGCGAATGGTCCTCCATCAACTTTGGTATATGTGCTGATTAGCTCGGCATGTGATTGTCGACAACGTCTTACTCAAATAATATATACATTTGAGAACTCAAAATTCTATGGATTTGAAGCTTAGGTTCGAGCAGAAGCGTGGGTTTAGTTTGTATGTTCTTATAGTAGCGTGTTTGTATTAGGGATGTGCTTTGATGTAGAGTTATTAGTTTGTTCTTCATGATTTTTTTTTTTTTTTTTTATGTAATAATGTGATGAATGATGCTATTGATTAGTTTTAGAGAGACAGAGTGGTTTTGATGTAATTATTCATAGGAAAAAAATGTAATTTTAGTCCTGTAAGACAGAGAGGTGATAATTTTGATCCTGTTCAAATTAAAATTTATAATTTGGTCCTATAACTTTATAAATTATCGTAACTTTAGTCCTTTCCAATCAATTTAATTGAAAAAATTTACGAATTTGATGACATGATAGTTTAATATTTTTTTTATTTTTTTGGGAAATACTTACATTTTACATCTCCTTACCTCACTACAAGAAATAAGCTATTGCAAATCTCGAATTGGTTGGACTAAAACCGCTATCGCCCTATGTTAGTAGACCAAAATTGCATTTTTCCATTCTGAAGGTCGTAACAGAATTTATATCCCTATTCGTGTGGACGCACTGTGGCCAATCAATTATTTTTAGATTTGTGGTTCATCTGAAATCATAGAGTTGAAAAATCTATAATATATGCCTTTCAAGCCCTACGTACAATTTTTGTTGTCCTAGTATTTTTTACGACATTAAGTCTTCTTACTTTACGACCTTGTTTGACTTAGGCGTTGGAGATAGGATTATAAATGACCAAACACATAATTGTTCAAATTTGTCTGAACTAACATTGAGCTTGAAAAATTGTGTTTGAATTTGGTTTGATTATTATTCTAGTCGAGTTGGTTGAATTACCAAGATTCGAGCTTAAGTAAAATTTATTATTTTTGTATAATTGAATTGAGTTTTTGAACTTGCAAGCTTATCGAACAAAAGATTTTGTTCAAGCTTGGTTCATTAAGTTCAACAAATCGAATCCAAATGAGTTTTTATTGATCGATTTCAAAAGAGTATCGTATAGTTTGGTTTAGCTTTCAGTTCTAATCGGAGGGTCAAGTAGGGGCCGTCGTAATGTGGTTCTAACTCCGACTTGTAAGTCTTGCTACACAAGGAATCTAGGCGTATTCGACTCATTTGGTAAGCATAATCCATATTTATTACAT
This sequence comes from Sesamum indicum, assembly GCF_000512975.1. Lineage (NCBI taxonomy): Eukaryota > Viridiplantae > Streptophyta > Magnoliopsida > Lamiales > Pedaliaceae > Sesamum > Sesamum indicum. The sequence continues at coordinate 13,777,347 of NC_026152.1, forward strand.
AAATAGAGTCCAAGCTGAAAATAAGAGATACGGCGAGAAAGATTAAGGCCTCATTTTCATAAATAATCATCGGCATTACTGAATTGATCTTCCAAGGATACTTTCTCAACTACTGAGTGTTTACAGAAAAAGTAGTCAGACTCTACATCTATGTAAAATTCAACCTGTAAACATGAACTAGTTTTCACAGCAAAAAACACCACACAACCAACCAACTGCTAGTGATCGATGCAGACAACATAATATCCTTTCCGGTCTTTTACTAGTCGATACCGTCTCTGTGGCTCAAACACTTCCTTGAGGCAGATGATTGGGTACATCTCCTTGATTGTCCAAGGGCATATACTGAGCCATGATAGCCCGAATCTCAGAGTCCATGTATCTCTGCATAATAACACATGCTATTAGTAAAGTACACCATGTGTTTTTTAAGTGCAACGGATGTGATCATCAAGTATGGTTCCATCTCTACCCCACCCTAATAGATCTCATTCTGAAACTGTATAATGTTAAAAACGAATATGACGTTTACCCGGATCCTATATTTGTAAATAGCATATCCTGCAACTCCTGCCAGCGCAAAGCCAAGAACGATCACCCACATAATGCCCCAGCTGACTTCTCTATTAGAATCTTTACCTGCATGAAAGAAGGTTGAGTACACTAGAAGAAATATGACTTTAAACCGTTGTTTCTGCAAACAAGGCCGCAACACAGGGTAAAACTATGACGAATGTTGATTAACCATGGTTAGAACTTAAGTTTCTGCATGGCAGATTTACAGGGTCAGGGGAAATTGGCTATGCACTTACTAATACATGTGTCATGTTCATGAATGTAGAGTAAGTTGCCGCTGCAACTGCATTCATAGCTTCCCCAAGTGTTTCTGCAACTGCAATGTTGACATTGGCAAGCCGTCTTTTCCTTGCACTCATCAATATCTGAAGCCATCCAAAATAATGAACCAAAAGTTCTCAGAAATACAAATGCAAATGCAAAGGCTAGCCTCTGTGATTATGTTCACCTTCACACTCTTTAACTCCATCACCCCTGAATCCTGGTGGGCACTTGCAACCATTCTTATGGTCATCCTGAAAAATACTCCAACACCTAATTTCAATATATTAAGAAGATGAAATAACTTGTCTTCCTATTAAGACAATGAAAAAGGTTTCGACTCACAATGCATGCAGAATATGTTCGTCCGTCCTTACTTCCTTTCCAACACCCTCCGTTGTTAATCCCACATCTTAATGCTCCAGAAGCTGTTAGACAAGGAATATGTTGAGAAATCTATAGAGCAGACAAAAACGGTCGTTTTAATTACAGGTGCTCGATTTAGAGCTTGACTCAAGCTCGTGCTTTTGGGAGTCATGAGTTCGTGAGTCTTTTTCTTGTGTATTTTATATACTTATATTCAATTAATACCTTGATTATTTATTTATATGATATGAGTTTTCACTTATGTTATTTAATATCTATCCAAATAAAATTGATCATTGATCTCGTTATTCTTTTTATTGAATAGTTATTTAATACAATGCATATGGCTAGTCTATTTTCAATAATCATTGTCTTTTTTTTTTGGGAAAATGTAAAAATGTTATCTAGCTAGACAAACTTCTTATGAAGATGACACAATCCCAATAATTATTGAATGTTTTATTTTACTCATCTCTTTTTAAATTTAATATTCAAATATTTAAAGTTGTCTATAAATTAATAATTAAATAATTTAATACATATATCTATACGTATTTGTTGATTACATATGTTATTACTAAACTAATCCTTGATATAACTATAAAATTATGTGCTACCATTAAGTTAAATAAATGCTTTAACACTTCAAATTTAAAAATTATCAATTCATAAAACATATCTAGATTATTATTCTACATTTAATTTCATATTAACGGTCATTATATCTTGTGACTTAAATCATTAGTTCTTACGAAAAAAATATGAAGAATATTGTTTTATTCAAGAAAAATCTTTTTATTCAATTTAATTTATATCGTAAAAAAGAGAGATTTATTCTTTTATAATATTAATTTAAATTTTATTAATTAGCTCAAGCCGGAGAGTTTTTCTTGTTCGAGCTCAAGCTCATGTTTGAAATTTTCAACATGAGCTCGAGCTCGAGGCTGAATATTTTTTGGCGGAGCTCAGGTCATTGGCAGCCCTAGTTTTAATGTTCAAACACATGAATTCCTCTTCAACAATGCTCTTACATATGGTGTCATGAGGTTTCAAAGAAAAAAGTAAAAATTCATACCTTCACAATGAGTATAACCATCACCAATGAACTTAACTCCCTGCACAATGGGGCAATGACACACTCTCCCCCGAAATGTATCCTACAATTACAAATATTTCATGCTAATCACATTATAATTAGCAATCAAAAACTATTGAGTTGAGAAAGATGAGAATACCCTGCATGCAGAAATGTTAGCAGCCTTATCTTGCCAGCAACCGCCATTGTTTTGTAAACACTCATTTGTTTCCATATCTGCTCCCATTCAACACACAAAGATTGCAACTTAGCATGCATGGCGGTATAATGTACAAGTTGACAAGAACGAGCCGAAATAGCATTTTTCATCTCATATCTTAGGATCGGTCAAAATTTTTTCCATTATTTACGAATTCTCATCAGTGGTCCCATAAGTTACAAAAACTCTCACTTTTAGTCCTTTCATTAGAATTCGTTAGTATTTTAATGGAAAAAGCATGTGACCGTTATGCACAACGTCGATGAGTTAACAACCATGTGCTTAGGACTTGGCCTCTTCCGTTAAAATACTATGGAATCTAAAGAAATGACTAAAAATGATTTTTTTTTTAATTTATGGGACTATTATTGAGAATTCCATAACTATTGGGACAAAAAATGTACTGACCTTAAGATACGGGATGGAAACTGCTATTTCCCCAAGAATGACGAGCTAGATTCATAATAGAAATAGTTACCTCTAGTCAAACAAATGGCAGGCTCAGTAGTCTCCTCAAAACCTGAACATATGGCCTTCAAAACTGCTCCTTTGTCCAATTTACCTGTTCACAAAATTCATTCATGCAGAATTATTTTGCTTCACTAAGGATCGTAATGAGTTGCTTAAAGTTTTCTACCTCTATATTGTCTGTTGTTTATGACAAGAGTCGGCAAGATGGTGACGTCCCCTCGGGAGCCATTTCCTATCTGAGAATAGATTGAATCTGTAGTTAATAGCTCTAATAGAAAACTGAAACCGATGTTAACGCAAAGGCTTGTAGGACCAGTAAACCTGTGCTTCCTGTTCTGCTTTGAGAATTGAGTTATCAACATCGGCCTCAATGTCTCCGATACATTTATCAATCTTTCTCACATCATATCCTACACACAACAAAAGGGAAAATATGCAATTGTAACTGTCTATGATGTTGTAAGAATGTATAGTTGCTCTGTTGTTACCAATGATCATGCAGAATAAAACAAACAGAGAAAGACGTCGGCCTACCAAGGGACTGAATTACTAGATCAGCACACTGTTTAGTGTACTTCTTTTCTTTCATTGGACAACGAATTGAAAAATCTGTGACGTAGTCCCACCACTGCCATGGCTTTCCGTTTTCCTTTGCAACCTTAAAGAAGCAGGCTTGGCGTAGGTTTTGCACGACAACATCCCTGCCATCATATCCCCTACTAAAGTCCTGCTCAGGATCCGGTGCACAATACCTGCCGTGATTGATGCACTGTGACTTACACTGTTGGCTGAGAATAAACGCCTCAGGACAATACCACGTTATATAATGTGGAGTGAACTGAGTGTAGCCTTTCTGCTCAAGTATCTGTGCTGCGCCTTTGAAATTCCTAACAAAAGTTAGTTGGCTTTCACACTTGGGGCCACACTCATCGTTGCTATTCGTCCAGAACTCATACTCAACTCGCTCGTCAGGATGCGGTAGAGCCTCCCTCCAATCAAGATTTATGCTCACCATTTCTCCTTTAGATAATTCCTTTTTCATTCTTTCCCCAAGTTCCTTGCTTATGAGTGCTGATGGAATACTTATGTTCTGTAGATAATCAGCCTGCGCATCAGTTTCCTCCGGGGTATCCATTGTAATAAGAGGCTCAATCCTGTCATCTGCAACAAGAATAGCTGCAGCTCCAGCATTCTGAGCATTCCATGCCTTCAATGTAAAGTAGCAATCTGCCACCAAATGATAACAAATAATCAACAATTCTTCACCAGACACTACAAAAAAAATGAATTCTTGTCTATACTATAAACCACTACGACTTACGAATCATGACAAATCGATACTATCTACCACAGTCAAATGAAATCGGCGCAGAAATTTAACTTAATGGTTTTGCTTCGGTTGCAGCTGTTATGCAGCCGTGGTCAATTAGTATTCGCCAAAATATTTTACTTTTGATCATGATAATTAATTGTAACAGGAAACAGCATTTCTGCTAGTGATGTAAGAAAAGCAACTGATAAAAAAAGAAGACAAAATCCAAAACATATGACCTCCTCTGTCTGCAAGAAGGAAAATAGGAATTCCACCAGGCTTGTTCTTCCAAGTAATATCAGAATCTTGAAAAGTGTTGCATGCCTTTTGATTGGCTTTAGGGTAGAAGACAGAGCCAAGCATTGTTCCTCCATATTGGGGCACCCCAAAATTCCCTATTGCACATTCATAAATACCTCTCACTGACCCTGGAGATGTCACCCTCAAGTTGTTCTTCTCCACCACAAACCTTCCCCAACAACACGGTAATGACCCCAACAAGATCAAACAAATGCAAGCCAAAACTCCATGCTTAATTTTCCTCGTCTTATACATAGTTTTAACCGAATCCAACTCCCTTTTCCAGACACTCACTCTATATCCAACAACACCCACCTGATTATAGTATAAAAATCAAATCTTTGGGACAAATAATGAAAGCCCACAAAATAAAGTGATCAATCAAAGTTGTCGATATAATTTTCTTGAAAAATTTTCGAAGAGAGAGAGAGAGAGAGTTAAGGGGATGAACAAAAAGATTCAAGAAAAATGATGTTGGAGTTGATTGATAAAATTTATAAACTTATAAGTTTTGGTTTGTGTTCACCTGAGTAACAAACTACTGTCAACGTAGCAAAATACAAGTAGTCCTAGGACCGAGAAAACAGTTGAGTATCCAGATCTGAGAAACCGTTAGATGTTGATCAAGTCTATATCAGGAACCGTTAGTTGAAGAAGTCTCAATTATAAAAAAACAAAAAGGTTACTGTTATAGATGTCAAACATAGGTGCTTAATTCCACGTCATAAAATTTATGTCCACTTGAAAAGGACAATGCTAATTGCTCTGGTGCCAACGAGCCCGAATTGTTCAGTTCGGTACAAACTTGTCAAATTGGTATTATTGAGAATTGTGGCCTGATAATTATTTCATCTTTGTTGGACCCAAATGTAAGGGTTAAATTTCGTTGGTTCAAAATGTTTCAACTAGTTTGCATCAAATGACCTTGTGGTCCCCAGTTATTTAAAAAATTACTTTTTTGGTCAGAATTTAAAATATGACAAGTGTATTGGCTAATTGCACAAATTTTATTCTTAGAGATTTTGGATATTTTTTTTATTTTATCACAAGTTTGAAACATTTCTAACAAAACAATATTAATGCGGATTGAGGTTCGGTAACAATACAACGATCGAAGGACAATAACTGAATTGTATGGAATTAAATAGAATCATTTGTAAAATAATGCTAAAGTAAGTGTTGTGGGGTGCTTAGATAAGTGAATGGGAGCTTAAATAAGTGTATAGTATGCAAAATATGAGCGGGGAATGTGTGGCCTTGTTGTTTGAGAATGAAAATGTGTTGGGTGTCAATGACTTACCTTTGAACCTCTATTTATAGGCAATTTTGGGCGAGATAGGGGTAGTTATAAGCAATCTGCATATCATCTGAATCCCCTTGATGTTGATTGTGAAACAAAAGTAATCATACTTGATTAGGAGTTATCTTCTAAGAGTTATAACTGTTTAAAAGAGTCATGTCCAATCAACTCAAAAAATATGGAGGTTGGTTACTAATTGTCTTGTCCAATTGGTCCTGTTGATATATGTGGCGCCAACTAGAGATCTTTTGTAGCCTTTGATGTGTAGAATGGGGATGACGTAAACCTGTTATGCAATGTTCTCTATTGGCCAACAAGGTTTGGGGACTGGTGGGCTAATTAAATGGGTGCTCACTCCTTTGTCTTGGGCTTTGGAGATTAATTTAATAGGGTATCATCATTCGCCCCAACTCTAGTAATACAAGACTTATGTATGATATGTATAATAAATTTAAAAAAATTTATTGCTATATTTTAATATCAATATGTAAATTTCTAACAATTCAGAATATTTTATATATTTATGTGGGAGTATATATTTGTAACAAGATTATGTGTAATTACTTGGATATTTTTTATTAGATGCATAATAATTTACGCTTGTCAATCTTATATAATAAATATTCTAAATAATTATTATTTTAATTATTAATCAAAAATATATTTTTTAACAAGTTCTAGCTCGGGCTCAAGCTTAAGCCTAAAAGATTTGAACTTGTCGAGCTCGAACCTGAATTTTTTAGTTTGGTTTGCTTACACCCTTACTAGTGACTATTGAGAGGAACACTTCTATTGCTGTTTAGTTTCATTTTTTAGCTTGTTTTATTTCAACTCCCAAAGATAAACTCGATTCTTGAGGACCAAGGCCTCGGTGAAAGAGTGGAAGAGGATTTCTCTATATTTCTTCTCATGTTCCTTCAAATTTCTTTTGGATTGTAAATCATCTTGAGTGTCGTTATAAAAAAAAACAAATCCTCATAAGTACACTAGGTACTCTGCTCATACTTGCTTCGCTGTCTACCAACTCCAATAAAATCGGTTGAACATGAAGTTGTATAACACCATAAGTTGGTTCATCCTGATATGCTCCATTATTTTGGTGTTAGCTCGAAGAAGGTTAACACGGGGCCCCCATGCTCCTATACTAGTTGGTATATTCATCAATTTGAAATCCCCGCAAGACTATAAACTGATTGTAAACTACAATCTCCTTTCATTTGCTAATTTTGCATATTTCTACACCTGCTTGGGCACCAATTATACCCTTTGATGGGCTTCAGAAGGCTTTTTCTTTGGTCTAGTCTCAATAACAGGACTCATAGTTCATAAACTCAAATTGGTGTTAGAGGTCATTATACAAGTTTTTGTTTCAAAAGACTAGCTTCTGTGTGCCCAATGATCAAACAATCTTACACATAGATTCGAACTCCATCTTCCACTTGTTGGACTACCACCAAATGCTTAGACAATTCATTAGAGAAGTCAACCAATACACACACTCAAGTATAATCAATTCTGATATAAGCTCGCAACAATATCAGAATACAATGGTGACCTATCCACCTACAATTCGTCCAAAACTCAAGAGGTAAGTTTTTTAATTTTACCGAAATTGGTATTCGCCTATGCTTGTTGCTTCTCCAACTGCGCATCAGGCTTCCAACACTGCAAGAATATAGGTTGGCTTTGGAAAAGCCAAGGAATACCTCCAATGACCTTCTCCAAAGCAACCTCAATTTTAAAGATAAAAATGTAGAATTCGCTAGATAATGAAATAACTTCTTTCACAACAGAATATGTGGAGCAAACATTGGTCCACAAATGATTGAAGTATAGTCTACGACCAAAAAAGTACCTAATTTTGTAGCTTGGGAACGCCATAAACCCTCCTCCACCATGGCCCTCTTTGGTTTAACAATCACAATGCAATTTTGTTTTTCTAGTTCGATATTACAGTAACTTTATATATATTATAGTTATCCCATATAACAATAAAAATATTATATAAGAATGTTAATGAGGGGTAAAATTGAAATTTTATATAATTTTTTTGCTGATGTCGATATTTTTCAATTCAAACCCTAATAGAAAATGGTCATGTATAAATCGAAAATCTTCCAAAGGCATGTGAGTGTAATTTTGAACTTTTTTGAAAGAAAGTGTAATTTTATATTTTAGAGGGGTCTAAGCGTAATTAATCTAAAATAAAAAAAAAAGTATAAGTGTATATTTATATTACTTTTATATCTATACTCCAATTCAAGATGGGCTGAGCTGGAAATGAAACTCAGAGTCAGATGATTATATTCAGAATTTCAGATCCCCCTCCCCCACACCACAGTCCAGTTCACATACACGCTCGGTGAACGTGTTCTACGATTTCTACGGCTAGCTGAGCTTGGTTTCTTCTCTTTGCTTGGTACTCATGGCTCAACTCTTTTACTCTGCGTGTGCTTGCCTCCAATTGCCTCCCCGACATCCCGGAACTCCAAGTTCGTCCTTGTATTCCAGTCAGTTGGGCTCCGCCATACCACGCAGAATCGGCAATAAGCTGGCCGTCGTTACGAGACCTGAGGTTGAGACTGATGGTTGTGGCACTGGGACTAGAGTATTTGTGGTGTCTGACTTGCACACAGATTACTCGGAGAATATGTGTTGGGTCAAGTCTTTGTCTTCCCGCACGCACGATAAAGATGTGCTTGTGGTTGCCGGCGATGTGGCCGAAACCTACACCAATTTCCTTCTCACCATGTCCATTTTGAAGGATAAGTTTCGGCATGTCTTCTTTGTGCCGGGTAACCATGATCTTTGGCTCCGCAGGGAAAAAACTGATTATGTAAGCACCATTCTCTCTCGCCTCTCTCAATTTTGTTTTTATTTTTTCTTACTGTTAGAATTCTCTAATTGAAAGAACTAATTTTCTTCTATGATATTGATTTACAAATAAGCTGCTCTGATTATTAAACTTGGTGGGAATTTTTGAACTCAAGGCTTCGTGGTTCATGGCAATCTCTAGTCCTATGCCACGGGGCTTACCAGTAACCTCACACAGGTGAAGTCCTCAAGTGTGAGTTGACTTCGATGGATCCTACATTATCAAGCTTCAAAAACTTCATAAAATCGCCAATACCCCTGCTGAGTGCCTTTTTCTTATTCGAATATCTCACGTTAAAACTTTTATCCCTCACCAACTATTTTCCTCCGACGATGTTCAGCTGGGTTCTCTTGATAAGCTGGATAAATTGCTAGATGCATGTTTGAAACTTGGAGTTGAAACTAAACCTGGCATTGTTGATGGTTTGGGAATCATCCCATTGTACTCTTGGTATCATGAGGTAAGTGGTTAAATGCTTTATCCTATGATGGCTTCAGTATGGATCTGAATGACTTACTCATTTTTCATGACCTGGCTTTGTTCTAGAGCTTTGATGGGGAAAGGGACATAACTGGAATCCGTATTCCATCCTTGGAGATGGTGATTAACTTTCTTTCTCCTAGTAAGGATTTCATATCTCTGACTTAGCCATCACTGCTGTTAGATGCCGAATCACTGATTAAAGTGTGTATGTATATGTTGTTGATGTACTTTTATGATTATCCTGGAGTGGTCAAAATCAACCTTCCCTCGTTTTACTTTATTTAGTTGACAATAATGTTATTAACATTAATCTGTACAGCTGTCACCATACTAAATAGGTAAAGACACAATGGTTCTTTGGCTTTTCCATTTTGATTTTTTAATTATTACATTTGTTGTCTCCAATGAATTCTATGAGCTAAGATATTAATTGTTGCACTGTAGGCATGTAAGGACTTTCATGTGTGCAAATGGCCTGACGATCTGAAAAATGGAGGGACTTCCCTTGCTCTATATTTTGATTCTTTGAATGACGAGAATTGGTACATAGTTGAAGATATCTTGAGGAGATGCAGTCATATAATTTCATTTTCTCACTTTGTTCCGAGGTCAGTGAATTCTTGTTTGGACTTGGATTTACTTTGCTTGTTACTATGCATGCACATCCCACATCTGCAGCTATAAACCCAGACCATGCTATTCTAATATTTACCCGATTAGTTCTGTATTGGGATAGCTTAGAAGATGTTTATGGAGAAAGTCATGTCCCCCTTTGCTCTTCCCACTCCATTCTTGAATGATGATTCCATTAGCATAGGCACATAGAGAAATCAAATGATTATTAAGAGTGGGATTATATATACAGTTCGACATCATAGTAGCTCCTGTTCAAGAATGTGGAATTAGATTTTGATACATTCTCAATGCTTTCGGAACAACCCTGTGATTGTAGAAGTGTAGCCCTGTTGTTCCATCCAATAAAGACGCTTTTCTTTCAGCAAAGCTTAAGTGTTAAATTTAAAACAGGAATCTGACAGTATTTGTAAACTCTTCTGCAGGCAAGAGTTATGCCCAGAAAAAAGAATGCTCTTCTATCCTAACCTTCCAAAAATTATTGGCTCAAAATATCTTGAGACACGAATAAGAGCTATACATGGAGCTGAAGGGAGGCAATCAGCATGTCATGTGTTTGGTCATACTCATTTTTGTTGGGATGCTATCCTCAATGGTATCAGGTGACCGCAATTATCAGAACAACTTTATTTATCAGTTATGGCATATTATTGCATCAAAACTTGCTAGTCCCTGCAGTCAGTAAGTTGTCTTCTTCTAAGCATTACTTATCAAGTAAGTTAGACCTCAAATAGGGCTGTTGCTCAAAAATTAGTATCACAAAGCGAGAGTAGTGATCATCATCTGGTCTATACATGTATTATCTCCCTTATATTTGTATCTAACTAGCATTAGTCGAAGAGAAGTATGAGGCAGAAGCCTTTTAGGTACGGGATACCTGTCATTATCTGAATAAATTTGGTCCATGTGAATCTTATGGTTGTTGATACTCTAGATGGTGCAAAAAATAATAGTGGAGAGTAGAAGAGAATCCTCCTCGACCTAATGCATGCTTTGAAGTCTTAATTCTTTATTTAACATTTGCATGGTCACAAATTGCAGGTATGTGCAGGCACCACTGGCTTATCCCAGGGAAAGGAAAAGAAGAATGAATGGAGGTGAATACTGGCTGCCATTTTGTATTTACTCCAGTGGAAATTTTGCAGAAAGGGTCTCACCTTGCTATTGGTCTGATTATTATTCTGTCAACCCCAGAACACCAGAAGTCACTCAGCTAGCCCCCTGGGTCTCCAGGTTTTACACTAAAGTTTGATGAACTAAACAAATTTTATGTAAGGATTGTATGACTAGCCAAGACCGGAAGCCTTTGCATCTCATAGTCATCTAGTGTTAAATACTCTTTCAATAGCTGTTGGAATGGACTTATGGGACCGCTCTTATACACTCTCTTTACTCTACGAAGTTTGATAATAGATTTATGTGATCATTGATTATATACTTTTTATACATTTAGATGAACCTAAAATCTATTTCCCACACAAGGAATTGAAATTTCATGAATTAAGCATTTCATTTGTATATCGAGGAGTTGACATCCCCGATCTTGACAAATTCATAGAAATTGCCCGCCAAAGTTATGTGCTGTTTGGATTTTGTAACATTCTATATGATTTTAAGATCATTTAGGATTAACTACATTTAGACCCTTTCTCATAATGGAAAATTACACAAGAACTTTTGTAATTACACTTTTCGAGAATTCTCCATTTACAACTTTATCTTTTCTATTAGAGTTTGAACAGAAAATGGTATTTTAGTAAAAAAAAACAAACATAAATTTCTAATTTTATATCTTGTTCATCATTCAGTTCAATTGTTGACAATATGACTATTTTTTCATTCATAAATGACTATTTTTAAGCAGATGACAATAATTTGTGTAGTATATTTTGATGCATATAGTCCAAAGAGGCCCAACTCAATGACGAATAAAAAGTCCAGGGCCTCCCCCATTAAACCAGTAGCACACGAAGAAGGGTAGAAGCCCATGGATTCAGCCCAGAAATCTGGGCCAATAAGGATGATCGACCCAAGGACCACACCCAACCATCCCCACGTGGCGTACACTTGGATTGCCAGGTGTGCCTTTCAGCCAGCATGAAAGACACGGTGCAAGGGAGGTCCTCCTAAAATCCTGGACTCCTTGGTAGCTAGGGCTCCCTAGTGCTAGGAGTCCTCGATAGTGAAGGATCTCCCTCAACTCAATGATAGGTATTCAAAAGCAAACTTAATAAAAGATAAAGGCAAATCATGGTTTATCTAAACGGTTTTTATCCATTTTTTTCAAGAACGAAGTACACGTGCAGAACCCCATTATATGGGGATATCCCTCTATAAATATAGGTTTGATTCGCAGGCGGTGGACACCTTCTAGATCTTCAAGCACTTTTATGAACACTCGTTTAAGCACTCTTTTTGCAAGACTAACATATCATCTTCTATAATCCGATCATTATATCTCCATATCTTATTTCATTTTATTTTTCTCGATTATCCCTTCTTAAACCCAGTATTAACTTGGGCGTCGGAGTGCTAATGTGCTGTTTTGCAAGTTCCGTTTTCTAAATCTTTTTCACCTGTGAATTCAGATTCAAGACGAAAGTCCAAACTTATTGGACATTTGCTATTTCTGCACGCATCATATTTCATTATAATTACTCTATTTTGACTTTGTGTATATTTATACCTTTACAAGTATAAAAATATTGCTAGAATATCTTTGTTAATAAATAAAACAAGATACTAAATGAGGAGTAAAATTGAAAGTTTAGGTAAATTATTTGTTGATGCAAATTTACTGTGCAAATCCTAACAGGAATAGATGAATACAAATTTTTTTTTTTTGAGGAAATGCAAGTATAACTTCAAAAAAAAATATATATATATATAATTTCATACTCTCGAAAGGAGTATGAATGTAATTAACCAAATAATAATTTATGACCAACTATAACTATTAAAGGAAAATAGTTCAAAGCCATGTAAGTTCTACCCCAATATTGATATAAACTACAAGTCCAATACTCTTTTAATCGGAGTATATAATAATGTTGTGACAATGAGGTCAAAAGAACAAAATAGATATCACTACATCTGCAATCCCCTTATTGTGTGGAATGAAATTTGTGTTGTTGCCTACCATAAAATCACCTCAATATTATTGTCTCACCCAATAGAAAAAAATGTAGATAAACAAAAACAAAAAGAAGATGACAAAGTAAACCAAATTGGTGAAAGAAGAAAAAAAGAGGAACAAGAGGAGAGATATAGAAAAATGTAAAACACCAAAGAAAATGATGATAAAGAAGAAAAAGAAAATTACTACAGTCATTCAAAGTTTTCTATGAAATTGACAACTAAAAAATGCATAATGTTTTTAATTTTGGAATTATATATATTTAACTCATGAAGTTCGGGACTATATGTGCGATTCCCTTATTTTATGGCATGAAAAGTGCAATTTTACCATCATGGTTGGAGATTAATTGCAAAATTAGCTTCATAGAATATGGTCATTTCATATTTAATTATATGTTTTACTGTAATTTAAAAATAGACCTGATATTCCATTAGAAATGACAACTGGAGGCCACAATTATTGCACAAAATGTCCCTCCCACTAACCGCCGTTAAATATTAATGACGGACAAGCGTGTGAAAGTCACGTGCCCTAAACAATTAGTAGGTCCAAAGAGGCAAAATTGCAATATTAGTCCCCATAAGAATGGATCTTATCAACTTTGGTCCAACGCTTTATGGAGTTAGAGTTTTAAGAACATATTTTATTAAAAATTGCATGATCAGTCCAAAAATATAGCAAATTTGGTCATTCTTTACACTCCATCGGTTGTAAACCAATGACACAACTTTCACCAGTGATAATTTGAAGGAAAAATCACTATATAACTCTAACGTGCATTCAGCAGAAAGCCAAACCAATTGAGTTGGATTTGAAGAAAATTTCAAGAGTAGTAGCCTGTGCTTTAAACTTAGAAACTTTTATGGTTTAATTTTTTACTGCATGTGTGTAGACCCATATGATGATTTCTCTTTAAGAAATCACCAGCTAATAACCATGTGAAATTATGTGATTTGCGAATTATTAATAGAAATAAATGACTAAATTTAAAATTTTAATCAAAAGTAAAATTTATAAGTGCTCGACTGAAGTTGAAATAATCCAATATTAGAGGACCATTTGTAATTTTGGCGTCAAAAGATGGTCAGCCTGTGACATTTAACGATAGCGGAGGGACATATTGTTTAATGATTTTGGCCTTTATTTACACTTTTTAACTGAAAGTGGGGTTAATTTTAAAATATCGTAAAACACGTTGTCAAATGTTAGACGGTCTGGTCCGTGGGACTAGATTTGCAATTTTGGCCAAGAATAATATTGTGAATCTCGTCTTTGTCTTTACAAATTTCTCCCCCTCACTGTTCCCGATCAATTCCTTCCATTTCCCCGCCATTATTCTCTGTTCATCAAAATATTTGTTCTACAGACCGAAGCATATAGATTGACATATAAAGTTGACGCTGTTGCTTGACTAATTCATCTGAGAATCAGTTACAGTGGATAAAGAAAACAAAAAGGGATGGATTTGGACCAGTGGATAACAAAGGTGAAAGATGGACAGCACTTGTCGGAAGATGAGCTTCAGCTTCTCTGCGAATATGTATCTACTTCTTCTTTTTCATTCTTTGCGTAGTCTTTTATTTGATTTGAGAATCTTTGTTTCCTAAAAATGATGAAACAATTGGAGAATGCGTCCATTTTCCAAGAGCTTCGCATCTAGTTTCTGGTAGTTAGGATTTTGCCTTGGGCATTTGATTTTTTGTTTTGTTGTTTGAATGGTGTAGTTAGGGTTTTAAGAGGGTTGAAATGTTTAGCCCAGAGAAAGGGTTTACGAGGGTTTGCGGATCTGGGTATATTTAGTTTTGAAGGGCATAGTACCCAGTAATACTTGTGAATTTACTTTGGCTCGGTGAGAGGGCCATATAAAACCAGACGCTTCTGTTGATTTTGGTGTAACTCATAATCTGTACTGTTTATATCACTTTTTAGCCGACACGGATTGCCTAGAATTAGATGCTTCGTGATGGCATATGCTCCAGAACTCTGTTATTTCTGGATAAACCGTTCCATTTTAAGCTTCGGTTAAGTAGTCCCCCGTGTCAGTTTCCGTTTCACTTTAGTTCCTTATCTTTCAAATGCAATGATGCGATTGATCTCCCCGAGCATCGCTGGTTGCTCCTTTTAGCCTTCACTGGAGCTCAGCTCCCCATGATAGACATTAGTTCACTTATGAAGGCAATTTGGGCTTTTTGCGTCATTTCCTTCTAATAAACCTACCCATATCTGCATGTAGATAAATATGGCTCAGTTAGGCCTTACGCAGGGAGCTGATGAAAGAAGCAAAAGAGAAATGGAACATAGAAGAGGAAAGCAAAGGAAAAGAAAAACCAATTGAGCTTGAAAAATTGTTATTAATATCAAAGACATGAGAATAAAAGACAATAATATTACATCCAATATGAATGTAATCTGCATTCCAGACTGTCCTAGTTAACACCACATATAAGCTCATCTCAGTAACCTAATTGAGTTCTGTATTTTCAAAAGAGATATTTAATGTTTGCTATTTTTTAATATACAACTAAATATAATATCTAACTATTACAACTGAAAAACTATAATGTAATTGTTAATCAAAATTCATTATACATAAATATCTGTTTCACGAGATAAGTTCAAAGTTCAGTTGGTGGAGTTTTATTTCAATTAGATACTTCATGTTAATTATATGATCATTTTATTGGAAAATCTTACCAAAGCTTCATCTTATAGATCATAAAATATCAACTCAAGTTTCAAATGATCAACCTCCTTTTTAACCTTCCACTCGCTTCCATAAATCAAATTTCAGTACTGATAATAACATAAATTGTTTTTCTTTTGCCCTACTTATCCCCATCAATCTACTGTCTGATTCTTTTGTTCTTTTCCTTTTATCACATGAATTTTTATATACTACTATATATGCTATGACCTCTCTCTCTCTCTCTCTCTAAGTAATAGTTGTATAAATGTTTAAATTAAGTCTTGAATGCCTTCCACAGCAAATTCCTTTTATTTTCTTTTCCTTTATTCCTCTCACTATACACAGGCAAGGCGAGTTGCCTTTTCAGATTTCATTACACAATTTTGCGAACTTTAATTTGAAAGTTTGGTTTGGTGTACGACTTCCTCAATTTTCTGTGGATAGTGCTAAGATTTTTCCCATTTGTATGTCATGCTTAAAAAATGCTACTGAACCTTTAGGAGGAACAGCCATTGGAAGGATTTTATAGTATGTTGGGACTACAACATGGGGCTAAACAGGTAAATTGTAGGTTTGTTGGATTAGTTATCCTGAAATAATGTCTACACATGATGTGAATGGCTAATTAACTATGTGTTCCTCATTGTTTTTGGCGGAATTGCTTGTATCGTGATGCAACCAAGCCTCACTCAAGCTCATGCCTTTTGCTTAGACTCCTTAAAGTCGCAAGCAAATGGCAACAAAGTGCACTTTCTCCTCTCTGGGTGCCTCTTGTAGTGGCTGTTGCCAACTTATAATAGGTTTAGAATCTTGAAGATCATTCAAACTTGTAGCTAAGGCACTGGCTTGTTGGTTGTCAACAGACTTGCAGTGGTACACCATTGCGAGGAAGCAGATTTGATTTCCGTAATAAACTCATTCATCTTGATTGCTTCACATGTTTAGTTATTTAACAATGTTTCTTGTACTGTAATATGTCTGACTTTGTAAGTTGCCACCTATTTCCTCCACAGCTTTCCATTTCCTTCTGTGGATTCTTTGTTGTCTATTTGCTTTTAAATGTAGTTTCTCGTGTCATATTCAGGTAAAAGAGATCTTGATTGAGGAGTCCAATGTTCAGCCTGTCAATAGTCCAGTCACGGTATGTGGGGATATCCACGGACAGTTCCATGATTTAATGAAACTTTTCCAGACTGGAGGTCATGTGCCAGAGACAAACTACATATTTATGGTAAATACTGTAAAATGTTTTACATATTGGTACGCCTATTATAATTGCATTGTAAAGCTAGTTATATCTTGGCAGGGAGATTTTGTTGATCGTGGTTATAACAGTGTAGAAGTTTTCACCATTCTCTTGCTTCTCAAAGCAAGGTGCGTAAAATCTGAGAAGTTTGTGGACCATGGTAGTGATATACGTTTCTTAATTTGCTTGCAAGTCTGTGCACCACATTTTTCAATTAGATTGCTTGGCCTGGGAGATTCCCTGTGCAGTTTTGCCAGGAATATGTCAGCAGCTATGTGGTTCTTGCAACCTAGTTGGAATCTACAGTTGCAAGTATGGTTTTCGTATCACTGAGGAGTTGGCATGATATTTGATTGCTAATTGAACAAATTAATTGTAGTGGTGCTGCTCTAGTACGTAATGCGTATATGTAGTTTCTGAAATATAATTATTCAAACTGAACATTTTTCTTTATCTCAAAACATGTACAACCACCACTGACTTTTGCAGCTAGCTTGCTTTCACACATTATTTCAGAAATTTCATTAGTCCTCAACAAGAATAGCGTTCCTCTGCAATTTGACTCTTCTATGATATCTGTATCGAGTTGATTAAGCTATATAGTGGAGCAAATTCCAGCTGTAAGCAAATAATATTTGTGAGCCACTTGTGCTGGAAGCTGTTTTTAGATGTCTCTAGCAGATACTTGCTCATTTTTAGCAGTGTACTTATATTGTTTTTACATTTGCTGCCAGGTATCCAGCCAACATTACTCTTCTACGTGGAAATCATGAAAGCAGGCAACTAACACAGGTAATCACTATTGTAACTTCACTACTGTGTTTCCATAGCATAATTAACCGAAACAGTAAATAATTTCTTATCACATATGATGATATATTTGCATTTGTGCAGACAACGAATTATGGTGAGCAAGCCACCATACTTGTCTTCATGTAGGTCCTTAAGTTTGCAGGTTAAAACTGAACAATGGAAATATATACTCTTGGGCGTACCTTCTTTTATTTGTTATGTAAAGCACCGAGTAATTTTGTTAATAATATTGTTTAGGAAAATTTTCAATGATCTCCTCCCTCCCTCCTCTCTTTCTCTATTTATCCGTCCATTTCTCTCTCTCTGTTGGGGTTGGGATTGAGGTGTCATGGTATTTTCTGTTCTTTGTATTTCATATTTGAGGAAATATTCTTTCCACTCTCTTTCAGAGAGTGTGCTTCACCAATTGCTGTCCATTACCAGCACACCAAATCTTTTCATCTATTCCCAAATTTGTGGTGTAACATCAGACATGTCCAGTCTTATGTACTTCTACACTATTTTCCTTGAAAGCAATGGTTGAGAGTTAGTGGTGTCACATCATTACTCTATGAGAGTACAATTTATGGATGTTAGTGTACACCATGGCGCAGGGCTCAATATGCAAAACCAGCGACATTTTTTAAGTAATGGCGCTGATCTTCCTTTTGCATTCTCCTGCCCACCTTTTCCTAAAGCGCCGTGGTGTGTCCATGCTTCGCCTTTGTCAAGGAAGCACGCCAGACATACTTCAAAGGTCCCCATCTATTTTCTTCCACGCATTCCTTCTTTCTTTGTTTTTCATTTCTTTCCTTCTTCTCCCTTTGGTTCTCTTCTTTCTGTCCTTTTATTTTCTCTTATCTTGTCCTTTTATTTCTAAATTAGCGTTGAAGTTGCTGATAATTAAGAAATTACTGAAATTTGTACCAAAATAGGTTGACTATTGAAAACAATTACTGTATTTTTGGAAATATTTGCTTAATGTTCTGGAAAAAAATTCTTGAATTTGCTGAAATATTACTGTATTTGTCAAAAAAAATGCTGAAATTTCTTAAGTTCTGGAACTGTTGAATATGCTAAAATATTGCTGAATTTTACTGAAATAAATACTTTATTCCCTTGAATAATTGCTGAGATATTGGTGTTATTATTGCTAAGTTATATCTTTTGAAGCTACTAACATCATATTTATGTAATTTTATTTATGCAATTGTGCACCTCGCTTCGGCAAGTCTATGCTGTGTGCCTTGTGCACCTTAAGCATTTTAAAACTGCAGCAGTTTTGAGGGAGAAAAAATATTTCCTACGTAGGGAAGTGAATCTTGTTTTGGATGAAGAACATTGAGCAATAAATTGAAGAGATACACAATCCCTGATTTTTCTGGTACTTTTTAAGCCCGAAATATACGAGGCGAAGAACATTGTCTAGTGGTGTAAACATTTGGCAATTTCAAATGCGAGAGTGTCAATTGGTTTGGTAATTGAGCAATCAAAGAGAAGATATGGTTGGTAGTTTCCAGTTGGAAAATGGATGTTTGTATCTCTATGCCATGGGAGAAGCTTCTTTTTTCTCATCATTTAGGGTATTTGATCTGTCTATAGCCTTGGGAGAAATTTTTTCTGTTGTACTATGGGCAGGAGTTAATTATGAGGGAAAGAACTGGAATTGATCAAATCCGGGTAAAGATCATTGTTGCAATTACTAAGTGAATATCTTTCCCTGGAGGCTCTTTAGAAAATGATAGTGCCCAGAATTGTTTTTTTCTATATGATAGAATCTTGAACCTGATAAAAATTATAGATCAAGAGGTTTGAAAAGTTTTCCTCCCTAGAGTGATGGCTGTAGCAATAGCTCTTACCTATTGTAAAAGGGCAATGTAAGCAAGCTCTTTGCGCATATTCTTTCATTTTGCTTGAAAGAAATAGACAAGCCATTTCAGCTGCTGTTATTGGTCTCTGGATGCTAAGCTTATTCAAGTTGACTGTTAATTTTATACTTTTGTTGTCTTCCAGTTATGTGGCTACTACTGTCACTTGAATAATAACATTGTCCATCAGGGCTCAGTTACTAGTTATTTCTCTTGTCATCTCTTGTTAAGGCTATTTGCACATAAGTATTGATTTGGTACTTTGCTTGCCTTGCTCATTCTTAAAAGATAATATGTTTTTCTCTCTTTTGACTTTCTTGATGTTTTATTGGGACATTAGTTTAGTTGGTGAGTTGTAAAATCCTTAATAACTACTTGTGATCTTTAATACTGTTTCACCAGAATTTTTGACTGAGCCCTTGATGGAAACTTCTTATAAATCTGAGAATGCATTTGCCAAGAACCTTAGAAATCTTTATTGTGCTATGGTTCTTTCTATTGGTATTTTCTGTGGTTATGAGATAACAAGTTTTCCTGTTTCATTTTGATTTTACCCACTTCAATTTTCCCTTGGACATAAATGCTATGCAAATTGGTGGCATTTACTTATTTTTTATCTTGCTAACAACAACTGTGATTTACCACAAGGTCATCCCCATGACTGCAAGCTGTCAAGTGCCAATGAGTTTCTACATGTTATTCTTGGCAGGTTTATGGATTTTATGACGAGTGCCAGCGGAAGTATGGGAATGCTAATGCTTGGCGATATTGCACAGATGTTTTTGACTATCTAACTTTGTCAGCAATTATAGATGGGATGGTAGGGATCACACTCCATACTCTGTCTTTTCTAAGAATGCATTTTTGTGCCATTTGTTAAGAACCTCCGTATTTACTTGATATTGTATCAAATTTTGGTGATGTACCAGGCAAGTCCTTAATTTCCAATGGAAGGAAACTAAAGAACATACCATATTGAAAAAATCCTATTATTTTAGTTTCATGTTCTTTTAATTGAATTTTTTGGTGGGATTAAGACGTTTGCCCGTTCTGGAACTCCAGGTACTTTGTGTGCATGGTGGCCTATCTCCGGATGTTAGAACTATTGATCAGGTTAGATCACGTCATCTTCTAATTCTTTTATTGGAATAATTATAATGGCATACCTAAGGTTTAGCCATGATACTACCAATTTCTTTGATTTTGAACAACACGGCACTTGTCTGATCAGAAAAGAGCTCAACTAATTTCCCATCCCTCTGGAATATCCATCAATTTTGAAATGTAAAACTGCCGTATCTTTCTCTCGTCCTATACACACACACACATGTTGTCAGACATATACATTGCATATATTTTCATATAAACACTCGCACAATAAACACATATGCATGTGTACACACACATCGAACACACAGTGGAACACAAATATTCACTCACATAGACATATAACATGCAAATGGCTATATGCATGCTCGTTTATGCGTGGTGGTTGGGCAATCAAGTTTTGGTGGGATTTAAGGGTGGTTCCATTAGGTGATAGGTGGCACGGTGCCAGTATGGGGATGGTGACGGGTGGGGTGGGCTTGTTGAGTCTCTGGATTGTGGGTGGTGTAGTGGCATGGAGGTGCCAGGTTGTAGTGGGTGGTGGACGTGCAGCGTGGTGAATGGTTTGGTTTGAGAGAAACGAGGAAATAGAAAAAGTACAAAAGAAATTGAAAAAAGAAAATAACAAAAGAAGGAAAAATGAATAATAAGGAAAATAAATGAAACACCGATTTTATATATGGTTTTATTTTATTTTTCATTTTTGCTTAACTAGTACAATTATAGTTATTATAATCTATAGATTTTATACTCTATTAAGATTGAATTTTAATTGCTAATAAATTATTCAGTAAAGTAGTTCAATCACATGATAGAATAAGCAATTTCATTTATTTTTGAACGATAATAATTAAAGGAAAGTTGCATTATGAGACGGAAAAGAAAAAGAATTAACAAAAAGTTAAAGTTCCAAAAAGAAGTGCAAAATAAGTTAAATAATATTATACTCTATACTTAATAAAATGTTTGGTTTAATTTGACTTTATACCAAACTTTTAGATGAGAGTTGAAAAAGTGTAAATTCTAGTCATGTCAATTGAAAGCAGAGTCTAGGAAAAAAATTCCAAAGGAAATGAAATCTTATTTGGGAGTCCCATAAGAATGGAAGTAAGGAAATTGGGAAAGGAGTGTTAATGTAACACTCCCTGACGCATATGCTAATAACATATAGACCCTTAAGTTGGAAGCCTTTTGTCCATAAATATTGGTCAAACATGAAAACTGGTGGCAGGAGTATTTTTGTAAGACCCTGTAAGTTGGAAGCACTTTTTTTGTCCTTCATAATTGGCCGAACATGAAAACTGGGTCAATATTAGATAGACATCCCTTTCTGAGCTGAAGTGGGAGGGAAGGGGGAAAATGTGATCAGAGCATATTGAACACGGGCTCGTAATTTTTCAAAATCGAGAGGGTTGGTTGTAAAATTCAAGGGATGTTTATGTAATTGTTTCTTTTTTATTTGTGAATATTTATGGGAAGAAATCTCAAATTTGATTTAAGGATATGTTATGATATCCAGTTATATGCATGCGGGGATGCTTCCCCAGAAGAATGTGGCATTTGAGTATTGTGCGCATATCTTGTTATTTAGCCTCCTCATAGAGGGTGGTTTCATATTTCTGGAGTCAATGTTGTTTTCATTTCCTTCTTTATGGAGATTTCTCTCTCATCTATTATGATCAATGGTAAAATAGATGATGTGATTTGTTGTCTCCTTGTGCTTGTTTGTAGCACAGAGGCTCATGTTAGTAATTAGTTTATATTTGCTCCATTTTTGTTCTCTCGAAGATTCGAGTCATAGAACGGAACTGTGAAATCCCCCATGAAGGGCCCTTCTGCGACTTAATGTGGAGTGATCCTGAAGATATTGAGACATGGGCAGTCAGTCCTCGAGGAGCTGGCTGGCTTTTTGGTTCCAGGGTTACATCTGAGGTGAGTCAACTACTTGGTTGGGATAAAGCTTTGTGGGAAATTTCTGCAGCTAATACCCGACAGATAGACCACCTCACAAAATTCCAAATTTGTTATCTAATGTTTTAGATCCTTTAGGAAGTTGGGAAATGTAAGTATTGCTAATGTAGTTCTTATTTTTGGCAGTTCAATCATATTAACAAACTTGATCTAGTTTGTCGCGCCCACCAACTTGTCCAAGAAGGTCTCAAATATATGTTTCAAGATAAAGGGCTTGTGACAGTGAGTTGCTAATTCTCTGTCATGGATACATTATATCTTATCCTAGAAACTGCTGTTCTCTGTTAGATATTGTTATTGTTGCATTCTGGATGGTACAGGTATGGTCTGCACCAAATTATTGTTACCGTTGTGGAAATGTTGCATCAATATTGAGCTTCAATGAGAACATGGTAATAGTGGACTTCTCGTACTTTTGTTCTCTCTCTCTCTCTCTCTATATATATATATATATATATATACACACACACAAATGTGTTTGGGTGTGGGTGTGTATGTGTTCGTGCATGTGTGGGTGCACATTTGTGCCAGTGTCTGTCTGTATCTGTGTGTGTGTATCTATGTGTAATTGTTGAATAGCTTATCCATCTAAAATATCTACAGCATGGACCAAGATCTTAAAGTTGGTAACTATATGACTCAGCCAATCTAGCAATACTGGCGGAATGCATTTCAAAATGGGTGATAAGGATGTTTGCTTCTTGATTTCTTTTCTCTTCTGTCCAATGGAAATGGGTATTGCTATCATAGTCTAGTGTTGGTATAATTGGTTTTGCTCATAAATCAGTGGCAAAGGTTCTTAGCAAGTCTCTGTATCATGGAGCATAGTTGAAGAAAGTGCTTTGAAATCCTTGACCAAGTGGCTGCAATGCTTAATCGAAACTTACAGTATTTTGGTTTCTGCCTTCCCCTTGCATTAGGAAAGAGAAGTGAAGTTTTTCACAGAGACCGAGGAGAACAACCAAATGCGAGGGCCAAGAACTGGGGTCCCTTATTTTCTTTGAGTGAGATTATTTGTTTTTAAGAAATGGAAATATAATTTTAGGTGCTTAGTGCTGCTGTGTTGCCTCAAATGGAGGAGACGAGATAGAAATATTTGCATGGAGGAAAATCCAGTTTTACATAATCTTGTCAGGTTCTCCTGCTGCTTTTATGAAGTTTGTTAATGTGTATTTCAGATAGCTGTGAACGAGTTTGTCTTCTTTCTTCTGTTCTCATTGTTCGGATTATTTATAACTTAAAATTTCATTTACAATTGATTTTGTAAAATTAGAACCACCTGATCCTTGCACATTACATATGCAAATTGATCATTTGTGTAAATGATTGAGCATTGATGCTCCATTCATGACTGCTTACTTTGATTGAGTTGTTGCAATACTCTAGATTCAGATAATCAGCAATGAAATTTAAAGTTGATGTTTGTAGCAGCACCAACTGCCCTGCTCTGTAAAATACTGCCTACAGCTACAAGAGCATCCAGTTTCTGCCGAATGGCACTGTGTTTTCGGTGCTTTTCATCTGCTGCTTGATTTGCTCCGCTTTACTTTTAACAACTATTTTTATATCCTTTGTTAGGGTAAATTATATTGTGATTAAGTCTAATTTCAGAGACATTCTCTATTCCTCGTACACTTTCTGAATCGGTCTCATTGTAATTTATCTCAGGGTGTACTTGTTATCATAATTACAGTCTCATGGAGGATTCAATTTTACCTTTTCTTTTAATTATCATGCTTGTAGTTGCAAATGTCATAATGTAGGTTTCACTGTATACTGTAGTGCAGCATTATTTGCATCCATCTTTGAGACTTTGCAGAGACCTCCTTCCCAATATAAGATATTTCATGTTGCCGCTGGACTTTATTGCCAAAAATCTTCTTAGCCTTTGTAATCCGAAGAGAGAGAATGCAATGGTTTCATGCCTAACCCAAACAAAACTTTAATATAAATAAACATGTATATTTACGTACGTGTTTTGATTATTAAAATTTGATATGATATTATACATTAATTAAAAATGTTTGCTAAAACCAATGCAAAAGAAAAAAAGAGATAAAATACTGTTCACATAAAAAATTGGACTAAATTATTAATTTTAAATATAAAATAAATTGACTAATAATTGGATTTTAAATTAAAATCCATAATAAATTTGAATTTTATATGTGTTCAAGATAGTCAATTTGAAATAATTCGACATTTATTCATTTATGGATATACAATTTTCTTTTTTAAAATTTTGAATTGACTAATTGAGTCAAAACATATTCATAGAGAATGAATCCATATCGAAGTCCTACCACAACATTAGAAAAAACCATACATACAACAAATCTACAAGAGAATTAATCTAAAAGCTCCTTAACACAACAAAGTACTGCAACCATGAAAATCACATGTCTTTTTAGGTATTAAATTTTCAATTCTTAATATTAAATTTTAAGATGGCACATAGTTTACTTTACAAAAATAGAGGAAATTGAATATTCGATTTAAAAACAAACACATTCTATCCAAAAACGAGATTCGGCCATTGGATTGCTATTCAAAGTGAATAATTGGGAGTAATATGTATCTTTTAGAGATTGATAGTATTTTATTTTCCCCCCTTTTTGCAAAGTTGAAATTTGTGTGAAAAATATTAAGATATATGTGTTGAATATATTTGTTGAAGGATCCATTTCCAAAACAAACAAAATTAGAACAACTGAAAACAGGCAGCCAATATCGATACTATTACTGTAACTGTAAGAAGCGACAAAATACTGTTCTGACCCTCTTTATTGTGTAACTTTTACTTTTAGGCCCCTATGACCTATCTTCCATTTCGCTGCTTGCTCTCTCTATTTCCCCAAATACCAAATCGACCCCAAGTCCTAGGGTTCTCCTTCATCGCCCACCCCTCTACCGTTCTCACATCACTCTCTCCTACTCCCGTGGTAAATGTCCTCTACTCTCTTCAACTTCCATTCCTTCGATTCGTCTTCTGCTTCTATTTCTTGCTAAATTAACTGATTGATTGATTTCTTGGTGGAGATCAGCAGCTCTACCTTGATTTTTTTATTTTTTATTTTTTTGTATTCTAGCACTTTTTCTGCAGCGATTCTGGTGCATATTTTGTCGTGTTTTGGGTTGACTTCAGCAATATCTCTCGAGTTTGTATTCTGATGTTTGAGTAAATGCTTATGACGTTAGTATTTTATCTTTTGTTTTAGGTGTGGATGATGGAAAAGTTTCTAGTTTGAGTTTTGGGTATGAATGCATTTGTAGTGGTTTTGGGAAATCCTGGAATCATAGTGGCCATAGATTGCGTACAGTATATCCATGTTAAGAAGCCTACCTATAGAAATAAAACAAAGTAAAGCAAGCTGAGAGTGCGACCGGGATTTTTCTTTTAATAATTTTTTTGAATGAATAGACTCTTAAAATCAATTTTGTATTTTGTAAACCTCTTTCTTTGTACATCCTGAAGACACTCTGTATGTCCATTAAATGCAGAAATTTATGTTTACAAACTTGCTTTTAAGTCAGACCTATTTAATTTCCAGCAAAGGACTATTTTCTGCAAATACAGAGTTGAGTATATAATTGCACCTGATGTTTATCTTGGTGTTTCCTTTAACATTTTCTTGTAAAATTTGCACTGTCATGAAATAATCATGTGTTGTCTGTTGTCAACTGAGAAATGTAATTTCTTCTCTTAAATATCCTTGACCTGACATGAAAAGTAGATGGTTACCAATGGGGATTTAATTACTGGATATTATATTCTCAATTCATGTTCATCATAGCAATTGTATTGTTACTGTCCTTGTCACTGGTACAAGAGCATCCTAATTAGATTTCATGCATGCGGCCCTTGTTCTTGAAATACTAAGGCAGTTATTTTCTTCTTCCAAGAGCATCAATTTAGGAAACCAACAGACATGTAAAAGATGCTCCTGTAACTCTGAGATATACAATAGTTTCGCTGCCTGCTAACTGTTGAAGTTGAAGCTGCTTTCTTTGTTCTTATTCTCTTCTAAAGGTCATATATAGCTGAGTTGAAGCATAGCATCAGATTATGTATTTCTACCTGTATATCCTTACTCCCCAAAGTGTCATCTGAGGAATAAAATAAGTGCAATCTTTTAATATGTTTAGCTGGCAACATGGTTTTCAAGCACACCATTCTGAGTTTTGCATACCCATTTTAGTTGGCATCCTCAAACAGGCATTTTAATGATTTTGTCACAGTTTAACTGCTACACCAAATAGCATCAGCACTGTATTCAAAAATACATTTCACGATTGTGTCGTATGCTTGATTATGTTACATGCATAATACATTTATGATTGGGTTTGATGCATTCTTGTCACAACTGAGTAACACACGATGAAATGAAATTATGACGGTATCAAAGTTAATGCATGCTTTGAATTTGCACTTTTGAGTTTCTTGATTTGTAGGTGAAGGGGGAAGCGGCTCTTAACTTATCTCTATGAATTTTTAATGGGAGGCCATGCTCTGGAAAATAGAATAGCATTACTGCTTCTTTAGCTCATTCATTTCCTTGATTTCCTGAAGATACATGCCATGGCAAAGGGGAAGCTTATACTAATCTGCCAGTCTGGTGGGGAGTTTATTACCAAGGACGACGGCACATTGTCGTATGAAGGGGGAGAGGCAAATGCTGTAAATATCAATCATGAAACCCTGTTTGATGATCTAAAATTGAAGTTAGCTGAAATGTCTAATTTAGATCAGAGAACAATTATTATCAAGTATTTCCTCCCAGGAAACAGGAGAAATCTTATCACTTTAAGAAATGACAAGGACCTGAACAGAATGATTGATTTTCATGGGAATTCAGTAACTGCCGAAATTTTTGTCGATGGAAAGAAAGGATTTGACCATGATGCTATCAAATTACAAGCCAGCAGGTATGTGACTCTGGTTTATGTCGTTTAGCACATGTTGCCATTTCGGCATTGTGAGTATTCTATTCTAGTTCCAACCTGTCACCATCACTACATGCCAACAGTGTTGTTATTTCAATAGATAATGTAGAATTGTCCTTGTATACCCTCAATTTATAATTGGAATTTTTGGTGGCTACTCTCTCTGCCAGTTTGTGATTGGTTATTTTATGTCGTTGTTAAATTTCTTTTGAACATGCTTGCAATAAACACATGGATGATACCTGCAGGGCCAGTGGTGTGAAACTGGCGGAGACAGTAAACCATATTTCAACACCGTCAACTGCTGCTGCTTCAGTAGCCAATACCCCACCTGATGTTGGTGACCTTCCGGCCGACAAGATTGCAGACAGCTCGAGCCCCAGTTATACTGAGTCACCCACATCTTCAGAAGATGGTGCTGAAAATGATTCTGATTATAAGCCACGGTTAGTTGTAAAGGGTAGTGGTGATCAGAGTCCAGCTGTTTTAGATATGGGTGGTAGTCCAGCAGATGCCGTCAAGAAGCGGAGGCGTACGGCCTCATGGATGATTGGTGCCCATGGTCCAACTATTGTTGCAGTTAGTGATAATGATGGGGACAGTAGAAGGCGGAAGAAAAATCACCGAGGTCGCAGTAGTTTAGCTGCCAGTGACAACTTGGAAAATCAAACAAATGATCTTGACAGTCCTTCCAGTGTCGCTTTTTCTGACGATGGTTTACCAGAAAAATTAGTTGCCTCGTGGAGAGATTGCATCATTGGCGTGGGACAGGACTTTAAAAGTGTGAAGGAGTTTCGGGAGGCATTGCAAAAGTATGCTATTGCTCACCGCTTTGTCTATAAATTGAAAAAGAATGACTCTAATCGTGCAAGTGGCATTTGTGTCGAGGAAGGCTGTTCCTGGAGCATTCATGCATCTTGGGTTCCTGCTTGTCAGTCCTTTCGAATTAAAAAGTTCAACAATTCTCATACATGTGGAGGGGAGTCTTGGAAGAATGCTCATCCTGCAAAGAAATTGCTGGTAAGTGTCATAAAGGACAAATTACGAGACTCCCCACATCATAAACCCAAAGAAATTGCTAAAAGCATTTCGCGAGACTTTGGAATTGAATTGAAGTATACACAAGTAAGGCGTGGGATAGAGGACGCTCGCGAGCAACTCCAGGGTTCATATAAAGAGTCATACAATCGCTTGCCTTGGTTTTGTGAAAAGCTGGTGGAGATAAATGCTGGTAGTATCGTTAAGCTGGTGACTGATGATGAGAAAAGACTTCAATGCCTTTTTGTCTCTTTTCTTTCCTGTTTACAAGGCTTCCAGAATGGTTGCCGGCCCATTCTTTTTCTCAATGCTACATTTCTGAAATCAAAATACCAAGAAAGTTTGTTGACAGCGACTGCAGTTGATGGCGATGATGGTTTCTTTCCAGTTGCATTTAGCATAGTTGATACTGAAAATGAGGAGAACTGGCGTTGGTTTCTGGAGCAACTGAAATCTGCAATTCCAACTACCCTACCCTTAACTTTTGTCACAGATAGGGAAAAGGGACTGAAAAAGACTGTCCATGAGGTATTTGAGAATGCTTTCCATGGTTATTCCATGTACCACCTTATGGAAAGTTTCAAGAGAAATTTGAGGGGTCCATTCCATGGAGAAGGAAGAGGTGTTTTACCTGGGAAATTTTTGGCTGCTGCACATGCAGTTCGACTTAATGGTTTTAAGAAGTTCACTGAGCAAATTCGGCAGATTTCTTCAAATGCTTATGATTGGGTAATTCAGATTGAGCCAGAGCATTGGACAAGTTTGTCGTTTGGAGGTGAGCAATATAACTATATTGTACAGAATGTTGCAGAACCATATAGTAAGCTGATGGATGAAATTAGAGAATCAACCATAATGCAGAAGATAGAAGCACTCATTTACATGATAACTGAACTTATAAATACTCGCCAAATGGAGTCAAGCAAATGGGCAACAAAGCTGACTCCTTCCAAAGAGAAAAGGATACAAGATGAAGCTCTTAAAGCACATGCTCTGAGAGTGTTTATATCGTCAGATGTTCTATTTGAGGTTCATGATGATTCTACTCATGTGGTCGATATTGAGAAATGGGAATGCACTTGCCTAGAATGGAAAGGAAGTGGGATACCTTGTCGCCATGCTATTGCTGCTTTCAACTGCTCAGGGAGGAGTGTCTACGATTACTGTTCAAGACACTTCACTGTAGAGCGTTACCGCCTAACGTATTCCGAGTCCATAAATCCGGTTCCTGGAATTGGTGTGCCTTTCGGGAAAGAAGATGCTGATTCAGGTGACACGAAGGTGCTTCCTCCTGCTCCCCGGTCCCCAAATCAACAGAAGAAGGACCAGACTAAAACAGACGATCCGGATAAGAGGACAGTCACTTGTTCCAAATGCAAGGAACCTGGGCACAACAAGGCTTCATGTAAGGCCACCTTGTAGGTCCTACTGTTTTATGTAAATGTTGTACAGCTTGTATATCCAAAAAGTTGGGATTCTTTGAATTACCTCTAGTTTTAGGAGATTGGTTGTGCTATGTTACTTGAGGTTGTGATTCTGAGAAGTGTCTGCTTTAGACTGACCCAACCCTTTTAAGGCTGTTCATCTACCTTTTTCTTTGATCACATCTTTCTTTTCCGTCTAAGTCGAAATGAGGAAAGGATTCAAAATACCTAAATCCTTCTCTAGAATTAGGCCTGTTTACTTTATGAGTTATCTGGTTGATGTATTAATTATACCCTGTTTACTTAAATTGATTGGGTTGTATAACTCAATCTAAATAGTAATTATTACTGGATTCTTAGATTAGAAAGAGTTCAATAATGCAAAATAAACATTTTATTTGAAAGTACTGAATTACTTATACAACTTAATAATGAAAAATATACAGGGCCTTGAATTATACTTTTATCCCCTAAACTTTTGATAATTACATATGGATTTCTTTCTAAAATGTTTCATTTACTATCTAGGATTTTGGATAGAAGAAGCTGACATTAATAGATAATTGAAGTTGACTTACAATATTCTCCATCATCTAAAGATTTTTATATTTTGTTTATTTTTAGAAATATTTTGAAGCTTATTTGTGTTACTTGAGGGGTGTTTGCTATTCTTATGTCTTATGGTGGAAATAAGTTGTATGAAAATTATAAGTCAAGTAGCCGTAATAAAAAGTTGTGTGTATTTGAAAATAAAAGTGAAAAAAGTTGAAATTGGATTATTTGGCTAATAAGCTATAGAAATTAATGAGTTGTTTATAACTTTTAGCTTAAATTAATTTAATTTAACAATTCAAATTAGAAGATGTAAAATGATAACACTCTTTTCGATGTATATCTAATAATAAATTGATAAGTGTTAAAAATAAGCATTTGCAATTGCACTCTTAACTTAGATTGAGATAAAAGATGATGAATGTAATATATATATATAAATGAAAAAAAGGAAAAACTATACGAAAGCAACGAGGAAAGAAGAAGAATGAGATGATTTTTAGTTTTTTTACAATGGAAACAAATATCAAGCTCTAAGATTGTTTTACTACTTGCAAGTTATTGTCAATAGATCTAATGGGTCTTGGTAATTTTGTGCCACCCACAAATAGTAAAATTGTTATAAAAAAGTAATGTACTTCTTAATAATAAATTAAGTAATTGACTAAACTATTATAAGGTAGAATACTTTTTGCCCGTGAATTATTCCTAATATAATATTTACCTCCTAAACTAATAAATATAACACTTATCCCTTTGTTGGATAAAAATACCCTTCATACCTTAAATAATTATATTATACTCAATATATTTTAGTATTTTACACACAAAATCATCATCAAATTATTTTTTTATTAACTTTTTTAATAAGTGAAGAATGTAAATTAAAAGTAGAGTATAACTTAATATATATGAAGGAACCGCGTAGTACGACCTGGAAACGCGCTAGTGGAAGCAATAAATAAAAATGCATAATAATAAAACTAAAGCGTAAAAGCAACAAATTCAAGAGGTGTACCCTTGGAGTTTCCGGATGTTCCATATAGTATGAAAGTTACTTAATAATAAAATATAATCATACGAGGTTATGATTTGAAAAAGTAAAAGTAGAAGCATAAATTAAATCGAAATTTACCTCTTAAATTTCGAGCCTCAAACCGGTTAGTTTTGTTGAATGATCACCCGAGATTTCAACGCAGAAATCCTCCAAAGATGATCGACACCACACTGAAAAACGAGACCTTGATCCCTTTACTAGAAGGAATCAAGATAAAAAAAGTCATCCTTTTATAATGATAGAGGGGCGGCCGAATTATGATGGAGGAGGAGAATATTTTTGTGTTGTATTGTGTAATGAAATTATTCCCTAATAATCATAATTCATACACAATACATATTTATCTACCTTGGATAAACAAGAATGTGTTTAGATACGTTTTATTATCCATAAGACAACTCTTCACTCCATTCCAAATGGAGAAGAGTCTAATTATGATCAAGTTAGCACTTTCCAAAAATGCGATTCCTTGGTCAACTATCCCTCCATCAAATTTGTTAGTGGGCCTTAATCATTGGGCCAATATTATGTAAAATAAATTCAAGGCCCAATGAATTTTAATTAAATTCATTTGATTAAGCTCACTAGGTATTTAGTCCAATTAAATACTCTTGAGCCCAAGTTATCTCTTATTAATTAATGAAATCAAATTCATTAATTAAATAAAGACAAGTCCAATTTAAATTGATCCAATTAATTCAAACTTGGGTCATCCATCCAATGGACCCTCATGTGTGAACAATCTAATTACTTACATCTTATGGTATTAATTCTAAAGTAATTCCTTATTTTTTCTTGGTGATTTGTGTGTAACTCTTTAGGTTCACCTTTCAGCTAGCTTTGGGCTAGTATCAACTGTTATTAATTAAATTAAATTTAATTAATATTTTTTAATTAATCTTTAATCAAGAAATCCAATCACCATGGGTGGCTGTCTAGCAACGGTTCATAGCACTAGAAACTAGATGAATTTTCTTGTGAACATTTAGGCTCCCAAGTCCATATTGGTACGGTCTTTCCGTCTACTGTCTCTCGACCTTAGTTCAGGGCATGGAATTAGGTCGATTCCCATCTTGGACTAGGCATCTTTGCTTAATACTTGAAACATTATGCCAAGTTTCTCGATATAGGAACCTCATTTTCCTATTCGATCAACGATTGTGGCCACAGGTTCATAAGCGTGAAAGCAATCATGCATCTCCAAGTACATAGGAGATACCTCTGTCACATACTGATAGGGGACGGATCCTCTTCTTGAAATTCACCGTCCTTGCTACATATTTCGACTACACTGAACAAGACTTATGATGATCAAGGCTTATAACTGCCGTGATTCCTAAAGTCCGAGGACCACTCCCGTACTATCAGAACTAAGAATTCAATTCATAGCTACCAAGCCTCCAAGGCTTCCCTATGACGATCCCCACGAGTCAATTCAGTCAGTTGACCACTTTGTCAACTATCCCACTGAAATTGCATAGATATCCATTGTTTGTTGCCGATGAAACGCGACAGTCATCCAATGAATGCGAGACTCAGTGCAAGTCTCAGTAGGACTCTCGATACTAGGGTTGTAAACGAGTCGAGCTCGACCTTTTTTGGTGAGCTCGAGCTCGAACTATTTTTTTATTATTATTTTTAAATTAAATATGAGAATGACCAAATTTTTTCATAAATTTATAAGTAATAAAATAGATTGTATTATGCATATTATGTTATAAATATACCAAAATATAGTATGATATTTTATTTTATTGTTATAAATATAAGCTACTAATTAGTTTAGTAGTAATATAATTAGTAAAATATACCAAAAAAAATTCATATGGAACATTTAAAATTATACAAAAGTATCCATTATATGGAGTAATGCAATTAATACATAAAAGTATTTTATAGTTGAGATTAAATATGTTCACAATTTGTAATAAATTTATATATTTATAAATATTAGTATTACATTGTATAACTATCATCTTACATTGTTGAACAATATGGGTTAATCGGGCCATCACAATTTAAATAAAACTGTTAGATGTGATCAAACTTACAAAATACATTTGATAAAATTTTATACTTATTGGATATATGAATGTCGAGATATCGTACTTGAAACATAAGAGCAATAATTCAAGACCGTGTATCGTTGAATCAGGCCATGTAATTTTAAATCATACCGTCTGATATGATCTAATGGACACAGTCTTATAGATTTATTTTCATTGAAGAGTTGTCTAAATTATTTAATTTTTTAAAATTTATATTAATTAATAATTTATTTTTTATTTTTATTTTTAATATAATATATTAATTTATAAATTTTATTTTTTATTTAAATTATTTTAAAGTGTAAAAAATTATTTACTAACTACAACAAAAAACGTGAACAAAGAGAAAAGATAGGGTCTTGATGGGCTGGGAATGGGGGCCCAGTCCACAAACTCAAATTACAATAAATAGAAAAATTAAAATACAAATACTGATGACGGATTTGCATTCTAGTCTGCAGAATTCCCCCAAAGCTAATCGATCAATTGAGGTTAATGGGCGGTGGAGAAGAGGAATCAGTGGAGGCGGCGGCCGTCGCACGCAGAGATAGGCTGAGAGCGCTTAAAGCTGCTCAGGAGCTCCTCAACACTCCCGACGATAATGCGGCTACAGCTAAACCTCAAAATGTTGACAATCAGCAACCAGTAGAGCAGCTGGAGCAAGAAAAAGAAGATGAAGATGCAGATGAAGATGATAAAGAAGCGTAAGGCGTCCGCGTGAAACCTCATCTCTATCTATGTTAACTTGTTTCCGTCGATTATTGGCTTTTTTATTCTCTTCTTTTCGATTTTCGTAGCCTTCTCGAAAATGCTATTATACTGCTTAAACTTTTTCCCTCCCCTCTTAATGTGTATCTTTGCTTTACAGTCTATTTTGCTAAGCAAGTTTGAACCTTGCTTGATAAATTGATCAGTTTTTTGGCGATATGCGGGTGAAAAATAATTAGACAGACTCCACGGATACACAATACTGGAGTTGCTTTGTTACTTTTCTTACAAACTTTCACCGGTTGGATTGGTGGAAATTCTCTGTAGTATAACAATTAACAAGCAACAACACTGATTAATATTGGTTAAGTTCATGCAGTTCTTTCCTAGAATAAAAGTCATCTTTTCCCCTAGAGAATGTTCAAGTGGAGTGTGCTGGTCTCTCAAACCGCATTCTTTGATCAGTTCACTTCTTGAAGATTGACTATATTTTTTCTGAATCAGAAATTCTTGTTTATTGCTGAATATAGGTGTAATGTGGATATCAACTGACTCAAAAGAACATTTGCAGTGAACTCACTTTATTTACAATGAATTGCACTTGTGCTCTAATCTTGACTTTGAGAAATTGCTGCAATGATTTTGTTTTGGTCTTGGAAATTCCGTGGTGCCTGTGTATTTGATACATACTTGTGGATTTAATCTTGAACATAGCTCATCTTTATTGCTTGCAGCAATGTCCATATGAAATTCCGAAATTACCTTCCTCATGACAAGCAACTTCAAGAGGGTAAACTTGCCCCACCTGTATTACCTAAGTTTGAAGACCCTGTCCTGGCAGCCCCTCCTCCAGAGGAGAAGAAAGAGGTGCTTGATGGAATTAAATTGCATGTTCCTTCTCCACTTCACTCTCCCTCCCTTCTTCTTTCTAATATATAACTCATTTGAACTAAATGTTGAGAACAAATTCAGGATCCATTTCTAAATATAGCACCAAAGAAACCAAATTGGGACCTGAGGAGGGATGTGCAAAAAAGACTTGACAAGCTTGAGAGACGGACTCAAAAGTCAATGTTAATACTCATGGGTAAGGGATCTTTCTTTGTCTAATCATTAGCTAATAGCTAGCCTCTACTCAGTTAATTGGTAATGTACCCATATGTTGCACATTGAATTTAATCCCTGTGCTTATCAAATATCACGCCAAGAATGTGTTGTTTCCATGGTTATATTATAGTAGGTCTTTATTTTTCAACTAGTGTCTTGATTACTACTGGCAGTTATATGAGAAGGTAAGGGT
Source organism: Sesamum indicum (assembly GCF_000512975.1). Lineage (NCBI taxonomy): Eukaryota > Viridiplantae > Streptophyta > Magnoliopsida > Lamiales > Pedaliaceae > Sesamum > Sesamum indicum. The sequence goes on from NC_026152.1 coordinate 13,813,099, forward strand.
TGGGATAAGTTACCTCCAAGCACATGAAAGAATATCCAAGCATGTTTGCAGTGTGAGTAGATTAAGCAAAAGAACTTTGGCTTAGTGGCAGTGTATCGGGACAATGTGGAACACATTGTGGATACTGATGCCAACTTTATCAATCTTGGATGAAATCTTTGAACAGTTTTATTAAACAAGATGAGACAGAATTTGGTCACATCTGGAGTTACTTGAGTAGCCTTTTACATATATCTTTCAGTTTAGCCTAAATTGTAAGAATATTTTTTGGCTTACAAAACTGTTTATGTTTGGGAAATATATGTAGTTGTTTTGGCTTATTAGTAATTATCTTTTCTGGTAAGCATTATGTTATCTTCTTGAAGCTAAGTGGTTGGTATTCAAAATGTAAAAACCATTTATGGCAACAAGTTCCATGTTCTTATCTGGCAAAGAATTTGTCCAACTCATCAATCATGACATTATTAGGCCAAATAGCGTGGTTTGTCTTATTACCCCAAATGAAACTATTCCCAGCCAAAAATTTACAGTTAGGCCTACACTGTAAGGAGAAAATAAGTTTACAAAGATATATTTATTTGCTTCTTCAGAAAAATCTAAATGCTTTTATGAGCATGATAAGTAACATTTTGAGTTGTACATTTCTTTTACCCGCTCAAAATGGTTTTTGTTTATGTTGGAAAAAGAATACATGAGGATAATTAGTTCCCGTGGATTATGAATTATCTTTTTGCTTTCCTCTTTTATACCTTAAATCTCTATACCTGTGCTTTAGTAATGACAATCTACTGAAATCAAGTTACTTCTTCTAACCAATGTCAAACAAATGTTTCCTGTCCAAATGAATGGACTTGGTTTTCTTTTTATGACCAACTTTAGTAGTTGTTGAACAGTTGCTCTTAAACCGTAGGAAAGGACTTTTCCTGAGCTCGCCACTCTCTTAAGTTCATATTTTTAGATGATTAGTGTTGAATGAGCTAAAACAATTTAATTACTCTTTATTGGCATCTTACAGTACATCAACTTATCATGGTGTCAGTGTCATTTGGGATATATTGCATGTCTACACTTGTAATAGATTGTCTTCGACTTGTGCAGAACGAGAGGAAGCAAGGAGGAGATCAGGAGAAGACACAGAAAATGGTGGAGAAGACTGAAAATATCCAGAGAGTTGTAAAGTTCAATGGGTGAAAACTCTCCTAGTATAGGTGGAGATGTCCTTGTTTTTATCATTTCTTACCTAATTGACAAACGAGGCTCATACTTAGCTCTTTCCAGCATTTCGGCATGTCTAACAAATTATTATGACATTCATTTTCCGTATCCAATTCAACTAACTATTTTCCATGATATTAAGGTGATAAGCAACATGTACCATTTGATACGCCATTTTAGGTCAAATCTCATGTGCAATCACTAGCCCAAACTTGGAAAGGGAGACGGAAATAAAACACTGTAAGAAATGGGCTACCGGAGCAAGTACCATTGCATGTATATATATATATGGACTACTCTTCAATCAAAGAGATGAAACTAGGGCCACCCTTGAATGTAAGCGGGAAGGCAATTGCGACTTTCCATCCCTTCTTACATCTTTCTGTGTCAAGAACACATTGGATAACAACGCTTGCTTCATGAAAGCAAGAAATGATGATGGAACTTTATATTCTTTACTTTGAGATTCAAGATTGCAGTCATGTCATGTACAAGGCTCTACTTTTGCGAGGATTACAGTTTCTACAGGAAATGAGCAATAAAAATTCACAAAAGAACAGAAAAGAAAAGTAAAAGAGGGCTGAAAGAAGTAAGGGGGAAAGGAATAGAGTTGAACCTTTCGTACACGAAATCACAAAAATGAAAAGAATGGTGGTAGGCCCATTCCTAATCCTTCTTCGTACATGTGATGTGATATGTACCACAAGTATATGACGAATTCGAGATCCTCCAGACACCTAATGGATAGCTACACTTCAGGCTTGTTCCTGGTTGAACTGACCGTTAATTGCTTCTTCATTCCAAGATGCATCCACAAGAGGAAGCTGATACTCATCAGGTTTGAGAGCCAAGGCAAAGTCCGGCAATGCTGGTGCTCTCTCCATAATTCTACACCCAATGCGGTTGAGATTAATTAAACTTGTAAAAACTTCCATCTGATATGAAGATGCAAATGCGTTACAACAGCCTGTACATATTCTGTATCAGTTGCTTTCTGAATTCTGGTTGGTTTCTGATACTAATAATCCGAATTATCTTCTCATTCAGCCTAATACATAATGAAAATGATGTGCAACTAAATCAGATCAGCATATTTTCTTAAGACTTACTTTTCATGAGAGTATAGATCCCTGTTGATTTGCACCTTGCTAGAAGTATCCTTAGGAATCTTTTCAGACAGATACTTCATGGTTCCCCAAAGAGGCTGGTTCCTGCTTAAAAAGATAGAAACTTATTAACGCCACATGAATTGTATTATCAGCCAACATGCTGTAGAATTCTATATTTCTGAATACCAAAAAGAAAAAGGACAAAAGAAGTTAGATGATTTAACCTTCTAACTCAGTTTGTATCCTTAGAAGGGACTTTTTCACAAGTTAAATTGATAGATATACAGTATGTAATCAGGAACTTTAAGAGAGAATGAGGGAAGGTACTTATTGATCTAAGTGTCCAACAATGTCACCCCAAATTCATGAGAGCAACCTCTGGGATTGACTTTTAGAACTGAAGGGTGATGTGAGAGCTAATGACAAAATGCAGCTAGATACAGAAAATGCAGCACGGCAGCTCATGCAGAGCTTAGTGCAGATGAGTAATTTTCCATCTTAAATGAATCGAGAAGATCTATCTGAACACCAAAATCGAGTTTTTTCTGGAAAACTGAATTGTGGGCGACGAGTAGTCACTTTCAATAGGTTTGCACTGTATGTAGTTTTGGACACTTTCATATCTATTCCCATGATTCTGGTCTCTTTGTACACTTCTCAAGTTTATATTTTATTCACAGTCAGGATTTAGCATGGTTCTGATTAACGAGTATGGAATCATAACTAGTTTAATTTCAATTTAAGAGATAGAAGGGATCAAAATATTACCTAGAGACAGGAACAGATGAATTAAAAGCTTCACATGCTTTCTTGCTCTCTTTGAGATATTCATCTGCTGCTTGCAGAGCAGCAACAGCCATTCCACGGGACTTCTCTGTATTCCCTTCATCAAGAATTAGACCATGATAGTAGTATGCTGCAGCCTGGAAGACATCAAAATCTTACATCAAACTGTGAAGGACAATTGAAGATTCCAAAACTGATGCTGAAAAGGATTGTACATTAAGTGGAAAAGTTTAGCACAGGATTGCTAGATTAAGCACATATAGGAAAGATACAAGCTGATTGTTCAAATATCCATTTCGAGGCTCTTCAAAGCCCTTAACAAGCAACTTCATCACATGATTGAGCATACTGCTGTCTGAGGAGTCAGGACAAGATTGTAAAAAATCTGACTGCTCTTAGACAATTCTTACAATATATTCCAGTAAGAATCCAAGAAAAACCTTGCTTACAAAGTACAAGCAGTAAAAATTCACATTTGTGATGTCGCCAATTCTTGTTAGAGGTTGAAATTGGACAAGGCATGAGACAGTATGAGGTACTTTCAGATGATCTCCAAGAGCGAGACAGCTATCTGAATTGTCATAGTATTTTAATGGAAACTTATTGATCTATACTGGCTGGACTATGTGGAGGCCTCTTTAAATAATCTTATTCTTTTAATAGTATTCAATATGAAACTTGACTAATTGGCACAGCCATATTATAGCGCTTCCACTCTACTACATTTATGTAACAGCCCGACAGAACTTAGGTCAGACTGGACGCATGTCCCAAATTATCAATCACTTGCGGAGGGATAAATATAGAACCAGAATCTCCACTTAAGAAAGCCCTTGGCAGACATTTTGGATTAGAGAATTAACAGAAGTTATTCAAGTAGCAAGGTTGGTGTCATACAGAAATTATGCAACTGGAAATCCCATCAGTGAACAGTGCAATTACTAGTAGATAGTTTGGTCATAATTTGGATCTTGCAAATACATTAAAAATGATGGCAATTGTTGCCAGAGAACAACAGAGCAGAAGATGTAAAGAAGATACCTTAGCTTCGATGTACTTCCAATTCAAGAATAGCCTATGCTTTTCTCCCCAACCATTTGTTAGTGGAAGGTTCTTGATGTTATCTTGGGCCTACAAAAGAACAAACAGAGTCATTCCAATGGACATTTTAGAGTAATCTAAAATGATCTCTATGTGAGCTAGAGAGGAAGCCAATTTTTTATAAGACACATATGTCTACTTGTAAAATCACTTTATGGGTAGATTAGTCAAGATCCAGAGATACTTGATACCCTTCAGCATCCAGTGGTTTGAGCATCTAAAACTCTCTTTTGCTAGACTGTAATATGATATTCACTCAAAGTTGACTTGCCTGTTTTGCTTTCTCTTATTATATTAGATATGGGGGCATCTTCCTAAGGTAATTCGCAAGTGTATAAATATAAAGTCTCTATTAAAAGGAACATTATGCATGTGCCCGGAACAGGACAAGAAAAAGCAAGAAAGTATCTAATTTCAGAATAGATTGAAAACAGTAATTATTTAGTTTCAGAGGGAGATTAAAGAAGATGAGAATAACTTCAAATAAATAGGTGAGAATGATGACACTTGTGGGCTTTCGTGAAAATAACAAATGTAATGGAGACCAACAAGAGATACTCCATAAGCTTTAGAAGACATGAGTTACTAAAGAACCCTGGAGCTATAGCGTAAGAAAAATTACAAGACTGAACAAGCAAACTCAAAAAAACAAGAACCATTAGGAAAGTCTTTGTTTGGTCAACCACAGATAGGGAGGACAACAGAATTAAGCAATACCTGCTGCCAGTATTTTACCATCTCACAAGCAAGTCTTCTTTTCACGGCTAGTGTGGCTTTGGTACTGTCAATTGCAAGCCCAAGCTGAATGTCAACACCCTGTTAAAGAGAGAAATGTCATGCCCAAAGAAAGAGCCTGCTATACCTTGAGAAAGAATCAGCAGTTAGTAATATCCAAGAACAAATAGAAATTGATGGCATAACATGCATTATTAGCAGAAGAAATGCTTTAGCTGTACAAAGCCAACTTACAAAGCATAGAACCACATACTCTCAAGGCCGTAGGAGTAGTCTGCCTGGGCCTTGTATCTCATCTAATAGTGCATATACACTACTGTAGGAGAATACATAAACCAAAGTCCTAACAGCCTAACTTTACCTCCAACACATCCAAAAGTCAATTCCGAGCAATGGATGGGGCGCAAAATTCTAGAAGAGACCTCATATTAGCATAGTGCACCCTGTAGGTCCATGCACGTATGCCGTTACACATATAGGTCTTGAAATTTTGACTAGGATGATAAGAATAGTAAATACAGATTCGGATAACCAAGAAGCCCAATTCACTTAATCCTATCACTATTAGGGGCAGTATGACCATAGCACACGCACTCAAAGAATCCCTTCATACCCAAAGTAGGCTCCTCGGGTGCTTTATTGTTGAAGTTAAAGAGAGAAATAATTTAACTAGCACGACCTGTTACAAGTATGCCAGGAAGGCAGTTGTAGGAAGTTCTAAACTGTCAAATGTATTTTACGTCAAACTCTCTTTCAAAGGATAGACTAACTATATTCCAAGGATTAAATACATTCTATTTCCTTTCGACATCCTTCAATCATTATGAAGTGTACCTCCATAGAGTCCATATCTTCAAGATCCTGGTGTAATACTTATGTAATGTAGCAAAATTCACAGAAATGTCCCGAAGGCCATAAAGACAAGTGGAAAAGCGGAAAAGACCTGAAGGACAAACTAAGCAGAAATTAAGGACGATAAAGATGCTTATAGACATCCAATAAATAATAATGTCATGTAGTGCCGCATAATTATTTTGGTATAGAAAACATTCTGACAAGTTCAGTTTTATTGTTGCAATATAGCCTTTATATATCACCTCGTAACTTTATAGGCATCCATAATTTTCTTATCAAAGATATCCAGCACTAAAACAAAATATTGTTCAGCTACACCCATCACCATAAAAAGATAAAGGGTCTATCTTCTGTCATGCGTTTCACAATGTTCTCTTAACAGATTCATCTGTGGTCTTGCATAATATTCATTTGATGCAGTGATAAATCAGGGTTTATTCTTGTAGTTTTCAACACTACTGCGATTAGAAGGAGAATATAAGACTCATCAAATGATAGGTAATTGATTATATTATTGTAGGAGGCACAGGTCCACTAAATGCATATTGAATGTGGTAAAAGAGGTGAGGACTCTTAAGACAATCTGAGAACTTGTTCTATTGGAAGTTAGTGTCCAGTCCAACTGCTAGAAAACTCGTCAATCAATGGAAGAAACCTAGGATCAGTACATTGTCTCTAATTCCAGTTGTTACAGCTCTCAAGTCCCCAAAAACTGACTATGAGAGGACTCCATGTCTTCTCATGTAGACAATTTTTTCCTTAGGTAAGTCATAGGCCTTAAGAGTAATATATACACTAGCCCATGGAATTATTAGAAGAGACAAATCTCTTCATGCATGTCATAAACTCATTTGTGGGGGTCTTGCTAACTCTCAGATGAAGTATATATCAACTCGGAGTTGGGACACTCTTTTATAGATTAGCAGTAAGCAAAACCGTACACTATCAGTTTTACATTGCCACTGGTAAGAATTCCAAACTTGGTCATTAGTTTATTTTTGCAACCATCCAATTCACATGAAATTATGACGAATATATGGGGAAGTCCACCATGTCAAGTTTGCTGTTTTTAATAATCGTTTAGTTTAGAGGTAACAAGTACAAATCCTGAGATGTTTTCATACACTTGAATACCATTAACCCGGCAATCACATTGACCTACTTTCTAACCATAAAAGCAAGATAGCTGCTAATGTAAAATGCGTAATACAGCATTTGTAATGTTACAGCTGACGTAAAGTAGTGGCAAAATGGCTGTGAACAAGATAGCGACTCAAAGAATCAATACCTGCCCTAGTGCTTGGAGGCAAAGTGCTCGTAAGACTCCTTCAGCAAGGTCTACTGGAAGATTTCTCCTTTAGAACATAAATGGTGGAAAAAAGGGGCAACTGATAGTCAATCCATGGCTCATGGAGATTATTTTGAATGGCAGAAGAGCTCTCAACAAGATACCTGAGTTCACTGGACAACTGTGGGAGAACATGTCGGACAGCACAATCAAGGTAACCAGCTGCCTTCAAGAAAACATCAATAGAGGATCGTCGACTCTCTGTGGGAAAGAATGAAATCTTAGCAGAAGCAATATTTGAAGCATACATTTGGAAAACTCTATGCATCTACCAGAGAAGTTCAAAAGCCCATTATGGAAAAGGGCAAAATATTATATGTTGGTTAGTGTTCCGCCCTATTCACATTTGCTTATGCTGTTAACACTGCATCCAGCAGATATGCCATCACTTTCTATTTTGTTTCAAGTAATTTGGTTGAAGTTTAAGCAGGGAAACGTATTCAACAACATGCAGAGTAGTATGCATATGCAGAAATTAAACTAGGTGAGACCAGTTTCTGGGGACTGTTCCGAGCAAGATATTCCTTGTGCTCTTTTTACATATTTGTATAATAACATTAAGCTACAGCTCTATGAAAAGTAATCAACCAATAAAAAGGTACAATGGTTCTGTAAAGTCTGCACCCTATCTAGCTCGTATTCAATCCTTATCTCATACAACCATTAAAGATGATGTAGAACTTACATTCAATTTTTATATAATACAAGCATTAATCTCCAGTGGCTGATACAAAAAGTTTTATAATCGATACCCATCATTAGCACCAAAGATAAAGTAAACTAGAAGGTTTGACTTCCTTATATAGCAATAAGAGTTCCAGATGGAACAACAAACATTGTAATCATGAATACTCTGGCCATATTAATAAATAAACATATTGGCAGCTTGCATGTTACGTCCTCCAATTAATATCTAATTAGTCCAGGAAACAATCAAATCTCATTCAAAGACTGAATGTTGCTTTAAGGAAACTGTACAATCCAATTGTGATTGGTTATACTATGTATTATTGGCAGATATTACTCTCACAATTGAGTAAAAAAAATCTCCAAATCTCTATAAACAGTGTCAATAGAAATGCTTGGCGCCACTTTACATAAGAATTAAGATGCACCAATGATTGTGTGCATATGTTGAGCTGTTTAAAAGTATGAAAATCTTATGAGGTTTAGACGATTAGCATGAAGGAGGATCAGATACATGTCGAAACAAATTAACAGCACAAGTTTTATAGCAATATGGTTAGCACGCCTACCTTCTGATACCTTTGGCTGATAACCATCAGTGGATGCTCTCGGAAGAAGCAACAAATTAGCTTGTGATAGTGATAGTGTTGCCATCAAGTGCAAAACAGATAATACTTCATACCAAGCACTATGCATTGTGGTTTCCTGCAGATATAAAAATGATGATTATGAGATAAAAAGAATCCGCTAATTTCCAGGAAAAGAAAGAAAGTTTTGGTTGAGAATGTGAAATCATAGGTTGACCTCTGCTTCATCCTCTTGATTGACCCAAACAAACTGTACTTTCTGTTGCAAAGGATTGCCTGCAGAACGCAAACAACTAATGCTCAGAAGTATGAACATCACAAAAAGTTTGAGAACCTTGCTTCATGTTGAACATGCTCACCATCTTTAACCAATCCCAAAAGAACTGGCAAATAGTCTTCGAGGGCCTGAAGAAGATCGCCCAGCGTTGAACCTCCTGCAGGAACAACTGGTGCAACATCAATTTCAGAGAGCATCAAAGACAAAATAACATTTAAGCCATGAAGGAGACCAACCATGTTGAGTAGCTGTCCTCCTTCTCGTTCTTGTAATTGTTGGAGCTTCTTGCCCTGCCATAACTACTATTCTGGTTCTGAGAGCAGAAAGTTGTTCCACTGAGTTTTTATTTAGGTAATCGCCTAATGACTGAGAGAAATCAACAGGCTTAGGGATCCGTAAGCCTGGAACAAACACAGCAACATCTCCAATCCTTGCTGGTCTCCCCTTGTTTCCACCCACGTCCCTGGCAGTCGATACAAGGCATCCCATTTCCTAAAAGTTCTTTAATCTGCCAGCCAAACCAACCACTATAGTTGGAACATGGGATCTTGACTACAATAGGCATGAGATTAAATGAAAAGCATGTAACGGGAATATTGTGAATGACAGATATATACATTCCAGGTACGGCTTCTTGTATATGCCACCAAAAATGTTGGTAGAATTCAGAAGCAATCACAGGAACCTTGAATCTAAGCAGAGGTAGTGCCAAAAATTCAATAAATGCAGACAACAAAAGAAGCAAGCATTTGGCAACCCACGGTTAGTAGCCAGATAATGTCAACTGTGCATTGCTTCACAGAGGAAAACGAGCTTACCAGCGTCCTAATGATCAGAACATAAATAGTTTGGTGAATTTCTCTGATACTTTCTGCATGAAAAAAATAAGAATTGAACATTTTAATGATACAATAAGGGAACACACGCCAAAAAAAGATGATATCAATGTCACAAGAAAAGCATGAGAATTGCCAAGTGTCTCGTGCTTACTTTTTGATACAAGCGTCACTTAAATGCATTGCTCACTGAACAAATTGATTCGTAATTTTGTGGATTTCCTCATAACATAAGCTTTAGATTGAAGCAACACTATGAGTAAAGGATAGCCAAATACCAGGTTGAGCAAGCAAACAAAGCACACAAGCAACCCCATAAATTTGGTTATAATAAGAACAAATCCAAAACCGCAAAGGAAAGAAAAACAAAGAAAGAAGCGTACTTGAATTATTGCTAATTAGAACCAAAATCAGTTTAGCTGAATATGAATAAAGCAGAGCCAAGTCAGAATTATGGTACCTGAAGTAAAACAGAGCTGAAATATTCCATCAACAATATACTATTCAAGGGGTACAAATAAAAAAGATTTGATCTTTTCAGTTTTTGAAACTGATTCCACTCCGGATTTTGGTCGAAAGTTTTGTGGCAATCAAGAAAACTGAAAGCAAATGAAATTGAATGGGATTGATATGCCACAGAATTCAACAACTTCAATCATTCAGAGAGATGGTGATAGAAAGAGAAAGGCGCTGCAGGAGAGGAGATATCTAGAGAGAGAAAGAGAGAGAGAGTTTGAAGTTCCAATCTTGAGATTGTTGATAAGCAGTCGCAGCAATGAGACAGAGAGCAGGGAAGGAAATGCGAAATGCGCTCACTAGTTTAACTTCTTGTTTTAATTTGCCTTCACCCAATCAGGCTGAACCAATTCTATCACAAAACAAGTATAGTAATTTGAAATTAATTATTTTTTTAAGATTATAAATTAATCATATAATAAGTATAATATATTTATTATATAATTAATTCAAATTTAATCAAATTAGGTTCAAACAAGAATTTTCCTTTAACTGGAACTTGCAAGAAAAATACAGCTTCATTATGGTAATATGATATATAGGCTAAATTACAATCTCAACCCCCAAATCAGGTCTAAACACACAAATTTTTTCAATCATATCAAAAATTATAAATACATCTTTTGAAATCATAATTATAATTACAATTATACTGTCTTACTCTCCCGTACTTAAACATAGAAGTTTAAACAAACACTCCTTAAATATATTACACTAACACCCTTGAAAAGAGGTATACCTATAATTTTACAAAAGCATAGGGTGTTTGTGTATTTGGACTTAGAATTCACTGATTTAAGTAAGAGAAAAAGGGGGAAGGAAAGTGAAAGGGCGATGGCGATGTTTTGTATAATTGGAGAGAAATAAATCAAATATTTCTCCTTATTTGGTACGAGTAAAAAAAATTGAGAAGAAAATACTAATTTTTATAATTTTATTAATTAATCCTTTCTCTTTATTTTTTATTAGAAAATAAACAAGTTAATATTACACTAAGATAATTTTTAGTACATAAAAAAATTTAGAAATCTCCTATACTATACTTGGTTGTCCAAGTACATTAAATTTTTTTAATTATTTTTATTTAATTATATAAATAAACTAAATATTGATGAATTTTGATTAATATAGACATTTATTTATTAAATAAAAAATCAAAAAATTTATATATAATTACACAAAACGTGGAGGGGATGCAGTGTTTCTTAACAATAAATGAGATATGTGGCATAAGTCTAAAATGAAAATGTGAAAGCAATAATTAAATAGTTGTGTGTGCTTGAATCATAGTTTATTTTCCTATGTAATAAAAAGAACTAAGGGTGGAGAGCTATGACAGTCTCAATCACTACTTGGAATTATTCAACATTAACAAATCTATTTCAAATCTCTCCATATTATAACTAAATAGATTTTTAAATACTGCATTAGTGCTTCATATTATTCACTAATCACTCCACTCTTTGTTTGTCTGTCTGTGGTGTGCTGTGGAGTTTTATTGGGGTGAAAAATAATTTTTATAGAGAGGAAAGCGACTTTTTCTTCTTGTCATTGACATTTATTTTATATAAAAGGGATCATTATAATATCATTATTTAATATTTGGTCTAATTACACGTAAAAATCTAAGGTTGCATTTGAGAGGATTTGAAATCCATGAATCTAATCCTTCGTAACAAATTCTTTGGACATGTTTGGATAATTTTAAATCTAAAAGATTTCAGATCCTTCAATTTTAAATTAAGTTTTGATGAATATGGATGGATTTTAAATTCCTTTCAAATGCAGTTATTTGAAATTATTTTTCCAAATTCTTCTTTCAAATCCAAATTCATCACTCCAAATACACCCTAAGTGATTTGGAGGATAATATTTAGTGTCCCTGACGATTGTTTCAATATAACAAATAGATCTCTCTATTACTCAAAATTCATCCGATTTTACTAATATTAGCAAAAAAATAAAAATTTCATATTTACTTTCAATTGACTTATTACTGACCAGGTCAAATAAGATCAATCATATGGATTTTTATTCATTTTTTTTTTTTTGTAATTTCAACAATTTCGATGAAGTTTGATTACCGAGTAGATATGTTTGTTAGATAGAAACGAAACATTCGTACTCGCACAACTGACGGGTGTAATGCACTCTCCATATATTATTGACGGAAAGGGGTTTTTTTTTTTTTAATGGTATGGTTTAATACAAGCAAGTTTTCAACTAATTTTGCATAATACATGGGGGTTTTAAGAAATTAACCCTAAAAACAAACGTCAAAATATTAGATTTAATTTTTCAAATCACACGAGATATATGTGTAATTATATTAAATTTTAAGGGACAACGAAGAAATTATCTCTATATAAAACTTAAAATATTTATATATTTTTATATGATACTTTTTTTTGGTCAATTAAAATACTTCTTTTATTAATTACATTAAAAATATGGTTAAAAAGGTCCAAACGATAAAGTTGGAGAGAAGGCAGAAAAAATAATATATTTGGAGAAAAAGCATAATGTAACATAGGATTTAAAAAAGGCAAATTCAGTAAATATTAGCGAACGAGAGATCTATTTAGACGGAAATAAATATCAAGAATAGTAAATATGATTGAATGTATATATGTTATTATACCAAATCTTAAGAGAATAATAGGTTTTTGTTATACAATAGGGGCTGAGGCTGTTTGTTTTTCTATGACTGATTGGGGAAGATTACGCGCCCACGTGAAAAGGGGTAAAATCCCATTAATTATTCCCCAAGAGAAATTTATGGGTGCTGCGATCATGGGATTATCCAATTAAGCTACAAATTAGAGCGCATAAATAAGGCAAGAAAGCCATATATCCGCACTTACTCAATTCTACCTGGGGAGGAGATCTTACATAAAGGAGCGAAGAGGCTCCTAGCCGGGTAATGTTCACTTTTTACTCTCTATACACCGAATTACTCATATCCTTCTCAGGCTAAAAAATACTGACTTGAGCGTCGGAGAGCCTTCGTCGGGAAACCTCCCGACTGGCTTAACCCGATTTCTGTGTTCTCAGGGATTGTCTCGAAGCTCGAATCGGGGATCGAAGTCACTTATCGCGACCTGACCTCGACGAGAAGTCTTTTGACAATTCATTTGGTGCCGTCTGTGGGAAACGAAATGGTTTTGGAGAACATGGAAGGCGAATCAGGCAGAAATATCCTGGGATTGGATACAACGATGGGGACAACAGATCCCATCATTCAGCTGACGAAGATGGAGCTACAGCAACTGATGGAAGAAGCCGGAAGGAAAGCTATCGTGGCATACGAACGAAGGACCACCACACCCGTTGAAAGAGGTGGTCCACGGAGGAAACTATTCGAGGAAAGAGAACCAGAAAAGACACTGGGAACGTGCAGAAAGGATCAGAACAAACGCCTACCCTCGGAGGTGGGTTCTAGTAGTCGAGAGAAGAGCCAAGTTAGGGGACCTGCGATATCGCGTGCAGAGGTCGAAAGTGTATCGAAGCAGATCGTCAAACTGGGGAGACAAATTGACGAACTAAAAAAAAGGGGAGAGATCGTATCTCAACATAGAAACTCGCCGTTCTGCAACCAGATTTTAATAGAGACTGTACCACCAAACTTCAGGATGCCAGACCTCACCAAATATGATGGAACAAAAGATCCGTTAGAACATTTAGCTGCGTTTGATATGGTGATGAACCTTTACGGACAACCAGGCCCAATTAATGCTAAATTATTTGTTACCACTCTGACAGGTAAAGCTCAGGAATGGTTCGTCACTCTACCACCAGGGAGCATCGAGTCACACGAGCAGCTCACGCAGAAATTTGCTTTCCACTTTGCTAGCAAACGGAAGCAGAAAAGATCTGCTACCCACCTATTCACCATCAGACAACAAGACAATGAAGCACTGAAAAGTTTCATGGGACGCTTCAACAATGGGACGCTAGAAGTACCTGATTTGAGAATCGACATGATGGTAAGCATCCTGATCCATGGACTGAAGAAGGGAGCATTTGCATCTGCATTAGCGCGCGACCCCCCGTCGGACATCGAGCAACTCATGAACATGGCCCAAAAGTACATAGATGAAGAAGAAATGAATGCCCTGAAGGATGGCGAATGGAGATCCGACGAAGGGAGAGGTCGCAGGATTTATGATAAGGAGGAGCGACGATCGAGGCACGAACGGAACAGAGAACAATACCAGCGTAAATACCAGAAATATACCCCCCTCAACACGACGAGGGCGAAGGCACTGCTTATGCTGGAAAGGAAAGATGTGCTCAGATGGCCGAAACCCACAAGGGCAACCCCAGCTAGAAAAAATTCACACAAGTATTGCAGATTCCACAGGGAGCGAGGCCATGATACTGACGAATGTTACCAACTCAAAGACGAAATAGAGCGTCTCATTCGCCAGGGATACTTCAAGGACCTGATAGCAAGAAATTATCAGGATGGAAATCGCAAAAGCAGATCGCGGAGCCGAGAAAGGCGAGCAGGAAACGGCATAAGTGCAGGACATAATGCTCGCGAAAACGCCCCTGTAAAAGGGGTTATTCACTCAATAGCCGGACCTGACGAAGGACACTCAAAGCGAGCAAGGAAGAAGATCGAGCGAAGGATGTCTGTGGTCACCGATCGGCAGATCATGAACGTATCACCAGAAGTAGACATTACCTTCGGGGCCCAAGACTTGAAAGAAAAGGTGGGAGACGACAACGACCCAATGGTAATCAAAATGGACATCGCCAACTTCACAGTCCATAAAGTCCTGGTAGATAATGGGAGCTCAGCAGATATTATCCTCCAAGAAGTATTGACCAAAATGGGCCTAGGTGATACCAGACTAGGCCCCGTGAGATCACCGCTGGTCGGCTTTGGAGGAGGCGAAGTGGATTCGTTGGGAACAATCGAGTTACCCGTCTCCATTGGTGACGAACCACGGAGGAGAACATTAATGGTAAAATTTCTCGTGGTTGAAACTCCTTTCGCTTATAATGTTATTTTGGGTAGACCGGGTTTAAACAGTTTCAGGGCCATCGTATCTACCTACCACCTGAGGATGAAGTTTCCCACCCCTGCCGGAATAGGAGAGGTTGCCTGCGACCAGAAAGAAGCTCGACGATGCTATAATCTATCAGTGAAGAAAGAGACGGTGGAAAGGAAAAGGAAATTTGAAGAATCACTAGTGAATAAAAACGAGGAAAGAATAACACCAATCGATGAACACAAAGAGATCGAGCTAGTACCAGGGGATGCGACGAAAACTACAAAAATAGGTTCAAAATTGGAAAGAGGACTCGAAACAATGATGATTACCTTTTTGCGCAGCAACCTTGACATGTTCGCATGGAGCCCGTCTGACTTTAAAGGAATCAACCCAGAAATCATCGTACATCGACTGAACATAAATCCCAGCGTCCGACCGGTCCAGCAGAAGAAGAGAGCATTTGGGATCGAAAAGAACCGTATCATCCAAGCAGAGGTAGATAAACTACTGGGAGCAGGGTACGTATCTGAAGTTCATTATACGGAGTGGTTATCGAATGTAGTAGTGGTACCGAAGGCATCTGGGAAATGGAGGATGTGCACTGACTTCACGGACTTGAATAAAGCATGCCCAAAAGACCCATACCCGTTGCCCAGGATAGACCAGCTGGTTGACGCAACGGCAGGATTTGAATTGTTTTCAATGATGGACGCATATCAGGGCTACCACCAAATCCGTATGGCAAAAGAGGATCGCATCAAAACGTCGTTCGTAACTGAGCAAGGTATATTTTGTTATAACGTAATGCCGTTTGGTCTAAAAAATGCAGGTGCGACATACCAAAGGCTCGTGAATAAAATGTTCGAGAAACAAATCGGGTCAACAATGGAGGTCTACGTCGACGACATGATGGTCAAAAGTCAGCGATCGGAAATGCACATGCGCGACCTCGGTACAGCTTTTGCTATAATGAGGACGTATGGAATGAAACTCAACCCCACAAAATGCACTTTTGGAGTTGGAGGAGGGAAGTTCTTAGGCTACATGGTGAGTAGTCGAGGGATCGAAGCGAACCCTGAGAAGATTGCAGCAATCCTCGGGTTAAAGTCGCCATGCTCTGTGAAAGACGTCCAGAAGTTAACTGGTAAGATCGCATCCCTCAGTAGATTTATTTCCAAATCCGCAGATAGGAATTTACCTTTCTTTAAAGTATTGAGAAAACCAAAAAATTTCGAACGGACGGATGAATGCGAACAAGCGTTCAACCAACTCAAGGATTACCTAAGAAAACCACCACTGTTGGTGAATCCCCGAGTGGGGGATACGTTGTTCTTATATCTGGTTGTATCTGAGCACGCAGTTAGTTCGGCCCTGGTAAGGGAAGAGAACAAGATCCAGAATCCAGTCTACTACGTCAGCAAGATGTTGCAAGGGGCCGAACTAAGATACAGCATGATCGAAAAGTTGGTCCTCGCGTTAGTTGTTACAGCACGAAGATTGAGGCCATATTTTCAGTCGCACAAAATCGTAGTATTGACGAACCAACCACTCAAGAACATTCTATCTCGACCAGAGGTTTCGGGTCGCTTGGTGAAATGGGCGATAGAGTTGGGGGAACACGACATTGATTACCAGGCTAGGACTTCTGAAAAAGGCCAGATCCTGGCAGATTTTGTGATCGAGATGTCAAACGAGAACCCACCGGAGAATGAATTATGGATGCTACACGTGGATGGGTCGTCGAACGCCAGTAATGGTGGTGCCGGAATTCTGATACAAGGACCCAAGGGGATAGAGATAGAAGTAGCTGCGAGATTGTCGTTCCAAGCAACTAACAATGAGGCGGAGTATGAAGCGTTGATCCTGGGATTAGAACTAGCTCACGAGGCGGGAGCGAGGAACCTGGAAGTATACACGGACTCCCAATTGGTGGCCATGCAGGTCGAAGGGCGTTATGAAGCTAAAGAGCGAACCATGGTCTTGTACCTCCAGAAAACTAAAGCGTGGATGGAGCGATTCGAGAAATGTACTGTCCAGCAGATACCGAGAGACGAAAATGACAGAGCGGACTCCCTATCAAAATTCGGAGCGTTATTGACCGGTGTAAAAAGTCGTAGTATCACAATAATGATAAAGGAGAAACCGGCCATCGTCGAAACGTTAGACATAAAGGCCGTAGAACAACCCTGTACGTGGAAAGATGAACTGATGATGTTTCTTAGCAAAGGAATTTTGCCGGAGAACCCGGTGCGTGCGAGGAATATAAAGCTGAAAGCAACAAGGTTCACTATGATCGAGTCAGAGCTCTACAAAAGAACGCACGAGGGACCACTTCTCAAATGTTTAAACCATGAGCAGGCAGAATATGTCTTGAGAGAAATTCACGAAGGCAGTTGCGGAAACCAATCTGGGGCAAGGTCGCTGGCACTGAAGGTCACCAGGCAGGGGTACTTCTGGCCGACCTTGATGAAGGATGCGAAGGCACTAGTGCAGAAATGTGAAAGCTGCCAAAAGTTTTCTTCCCGTATACACGTCCCTGCCACGCCTTTAGAACCAGTGCAGATTACATGCCCATTCGATCAGTGGGGAATCGATATATTAGGGCCCCTACCTCCCGCTAAGGCACAGAAAAAATTCATAATACTCGCGGTCGAGTATTTCTCGAAATGGGTCGAAGCCGAGGCAGTGGCTAGGATATCAGAGAAAGAGATGATTAACTTCATTTGGAAAAACATTATCTGTCGGTTTGGAATTCCTAGGATACTCATTTCGGATAACGGCACACAGTTTCAGGGTAAGGAAATCACGAATTGGTTGAAAGAGTTAAAAATCCAGCAGAATTTCACATCGGTCGGTCATCCTCAGTCTAACGGGCAAACGGAGGTGACTAACAGAACTGTCATGCAATATTTGAAAACCAGGATCAAGTCAAAAGGATCATGGGACGAAGAACTTCCAAGTGTCCTATGGGCGTACAGGACGACCCCGAGGTCGTCCACAGGTGAGACCCCTTTTTGCATGGTTTACGGTTCTGAAGCTATTATTCCTGCAGAAATCGGCGAGGAGACTCAAAGGATCGCGCAATACGACCCGGGAGAGAACGACCAGGCGAGGGTTTTCGACCTAATCACATTAGAAGAAAGAAGAAATGCAGCATACGCTAAAATACTCCACCACAAAACCCTGATGATGAGGCAGTACAACAAAAGGTTACGACCGAGAGAACTCCAGATAGGAGATTTGGTCCTTAAGAAAGTGGAAGTCTCAAAACATGTAGGAAAACTCGATCCTGAATGGGAAGGACCGTTCAAGGTAATCGAGATCCGAAGAAAGGGGTCGTATGTTCTACAAGACACCAAAGGTCGGAATCTCCCTCGACCTTGGAATATTCGAAATTTGAGGAAATTTTACGCCTGAAAAAGGCCAAGTCGCATGCAGCATGAATAAATTGTGAATGCCTGGAAAAGGCTAAATAATGTAATAGCTTAGTGCGATCGCATCAGTTACCTGAAAAAGGTTAAATAAAACCTATGATTGTAGGCATATAATCGTGTTTAATCGTCTATTTTCGACCGCACCAACTACCTGAAAAAGGTTAAATAAAACTCATGATCGCAGGGATGCGATCGAACTTAATTGTCTATTTTCGAAACCAGAATAACAAAGAGCCTGAAAAAGGCTCGCAATTGTCAAAAGCAGCATGTATTAAGACCTGAAAAAGGCCATGAGTTCCACAAATAAAGCTCGAATATGCAAAACAAAGTCTGAGATTTTACATGTTATCAATTTCATTCAATAAAACAGCGAATTCGTCCTCCCCTGGAGGGGGATCATCTTCCTCGGGAAAAGGTTGCATATTCCCATCTACGCCCGGATCTAGCTTGGACAAATCAAAATCAGGGACATATCCCCGTAAAGTTGATACCTGAGCCTTACACCGCTCGAAACCTTGTACAAGGTAATCTGCTGCTCTGATCTCTAAAGCGGTGTCGAAGGCAGGAGCTTTGAGGAAATCGCGAGCGCCCTGAATACGAGCCTCACGAAGGCGAGTCGCAAAATCATCCGAGTTCAAAAAGTCCTCGCGGCCTTCAGTTTTGCCTGTCGATCGACCAGCCGCAAAACCCGCCTCACGACCTAGCTCAGTAGCCTTCGATATTTCAGAAGCCATCTTCTCCTCTAACTCCTTAACCCGGGACTCCAGGGTCGCACGTTGAGTCTCCAAACTCTCCGCCCGAGAAGTAACTTCGCCGAGTTTAGTCCGCATATCAGCGTTCGCACGTTCAGACGCAAGCTGGTTTCTCCGGAACCCAGCACACTTCAAAGAGAGGCTACGGACGAAATTGGCAGTCTGAAAAAGAAAAATACGAATTAGGGGAAAAACCACGATGGAAAAAGGGTAACATCGAAACAGTACCTGAATGAGAGAATGAGCAGCATGTTCCTCCAATCGGGTAAATAGGCTCTGAATCAAAGCTGCTTGATCGAAAGGCAGGCAGGTCGCGTTATATAGTTCCCATGACTCCTGGCCAGAGTGGGATCCCAGCACCGAGCTGTTAGGAGAAACGTTCCAGTCAGGGACAAATTTCTCCCCAACGCGCGCAGCCATAGGATGATTAGGAGCCCTGAGGTCCTCGCGGGCCTTACGCCAGCATTCTGAAATGTCGTTTAGCATTTCTAAGCCTCTACGATCACCAGGAGCTGCGGATAGTGATGAACTCGCGACCAGAGGTTGAGTACGAGCCCTTGTGTTGGATCCCATGGGGCTCTTGTCTCTTCGCCGACGGCGAGTTATCAAACCCCCTGGTTCAGATTCATCCGTGCGAGAGTGGTTGGGTGATCCAGACCTCGATTGAGTAGCTCGTGGGTGTATGCGCGATCGATTATCTTCACTCCCTATCTCGATCGGAGGGCTCCTAGGTCTTGAACTCTCCGGTATCACAGGATCCTCGACTGGACGAGATGTCGCGGATGAAGGCGCAGCTGGTGTAACCGCTGCCGCAGTCGATTGAGCTCGAATAGCTCTGATCCGTTGAGAAAGACGAGCCTGGCCAACCATGTTGTCTACAGCCCAAAAAAGAAAAAGTTAATAGACTCTACGACCGTCAAAAAGGTGAAGCAAAAGAGAAAGCTTTCACCTAAAGAGCCCTCAACCGGAATAGGAGCAGGAGAAAGATGCGCGAGTCGGAGGACTTCCTCCACCAAGATTTTCTTCGGGTCGTATCGGTAAGAGGAGAGACTTCTAATTAGATCATCTTCTAACCCTCCCCCTTCGACCATGGGCTTGGGTTTCTCTAACACCCAATCACAGCAAAAGGGCCACCCTCGACCAGGTGGAGGTCGAACAAAAATGAACCTCTTTTTCCAAGGACCTACATTGGAGGTAAGGGGGGCTAGAAACCTACATTCTTTACGAGCGGACAAATAGAAAAAACCATTATCAGCCGATCTCGCTGATGTGGTGAAGGAGTACAACGACCAGAAATTGTCGAAGCTGGGCTCATAACGGTGAACCCTCATTATGATGATGAAAATGATTATATGGCGGATTGAATTGGGCGAAAGTTGCATAGGGCACAGTTCTAGACGCCTAAGGATTTGGGAAACATAAGGAGCAAGGGGCAACCTTAAACCTGCATCAAAATGGTTTAAAGACAGGGAACAAAAACCTCGAGGAGGGCGATGCATACGATCGGTTGGAGTAGGGATTACGATCTCGAAACTGGGAGGAATGTATTTTTCACGAATCAAATGAACCTGCTGTCTAACCGTACTGACTATAGTCTCCCAAGGTTTAAACTCAGGAGCAACATCGGGGGCACCATTAGAGCCCGACACAGCACGAGGAGGGTTACGCGACCCACGCCCTAACCTAACCCTAGACGGACCCTCATCGGGCGTGTAAGACTCAATCCTACGGGAAATGGGAGGAGAAGAATGAGAACCAGAATCAGAACTTGAGGAAGGCATTGTACCTGGAGATGCAGGAGGTTGATGTCTGAATAACCGAGGAGAGGCAGGAGCAATAACTTGAGGAAGAAGATGCCAGTAAAAACCCCATTTGAAATATGTATCGATATATATGGGGAGAAGTGAGTTTCAAATTCAAAACTAGCCACGCAGTGAGCGACACGTGGCATCAGGCACCTGAAGAGGCATAATATCCCTGACACGTGGTTCACCGTATCCGAGATCATTAATGCCCGCGAGATCGTTCGAGTTCTACACGCTACTTAACATCGCGTCCAGAACTTCGGGGACTGATGATTGGGGAAGATTACGCGCCCACGTGAAAAGGGGTAAAATCCCATTAATTATTCCCCAAGAGAAATTTATGGGTGCTGCGATCATGGGATTATCCAATTAAGCTACAAATTAGAGCGCATAAATAAGGCAAGAAAGCCATATATCCGCACTTACTCAATTCTACCTGGGGAGGAGATCTTACATAAAGGAGCGAAGAGGCTCCTAGCCGGGTAATGTTCACTTTTTACTCTCTATACACCGAATTACTCATATCCTTCTCAGGCTAAAAAATACTGACTTGAGCGTCGGAGAGCCTTCGTCGGGAAACCTCCCGACTGGCTTAACCCGATTTCTGTGTTCTCAGGGATTGTCTCGAAGCTCGAATCGGGGATCGAAGTCACTTATCGCGACCTGACCTCGAAGAGAAGTCTTTTGACAATTCAATGACTATTTTACTATCCAATTACAGATAGGAGGGAAGTGGGAACCTAACTTAATTTCTTGAGTTTTATTTTGATAGTAATAATACGTAGAGATTGAAAGAAAAAAGAAAAGGGTAGAGTGAGAAGTAAAATTTAGGTAGGTAGGTAGTATAGGACACACATACTATGTTCCGTTTGTTACCATCAACTCACCAACCATATTGAAAAAGGATATTTAAGTGAACACATATTTTCATACAACAGTTAATTATTATGGGCTTCTCCCTTTTAATTAATAGTTTGGGTAAATTACAATAATTTTCTCTAAACTTTGATATAATTACGAATACTCTTGTTGTTTGAAAAATTATTAATACCTCATTGATTTTAACACTTGTCTAACAATTAGTCTATTCCATTAGTCTCTATTAGGTTTCTATTTATTTTTTGTGGTAAACTAACCAAAATACCTTTATGGACTAAAAATTATCTATTTTTTAATTTTTTTTATTGACTATGTGGATAATTTTTTTTATAATTTTTCAAATTTTCTCATCCTTTATGTTCAATTTTTGTACAAATTTTTATTTTTATTAAAAAAAATATAGCAAGGATATAGTTGACAATTTCATGTCTCCATTCAGTAATTATATAACTTCATCAAACATTAGGGGTATTCGTAATTATGTCAAACCTAATGGGTGATTGTTGTAATTTACTCTAATAGTTTAGATACAATAACAAAAATAAATTACATCAACATCCCTTATAAGTACCCCTGTTTTTTGTAAAATTATAAGTACACCCCTTGAGGGGGTATTAATGCAATATACATAGGAGATGTTTGTACAAAATTCTGATTGATAACGGAGCATCCTTATAATTACAATTATAACATCAAAAAATATACTTATAATTTTACAAATAACATTCAACCTCAGTGGGGTCAGTATATGTTACCCTAACAAGAAGTAGCAAGTGTCTCCTTAACCACAAGTAAATGCAGGATTGAGTATTGTTGAAACTTGAGAGTTTCCCTTTCCCAAACCCATCACTAACCTCAATATGGAAGGAATCTGCTATTCATTCCCAGAGCATAAAATAGAATTTCTTGTCACATTGATGAGTATTATCACCTAGCCCAGCTCATATGAACAACCAAAAACGGAAAAACTAAATAATGTAGTCACTGATCAGGTGTCAACATTCTTCAAATACTAGAACTTAAACTACTCAGAATCTGGATTGCACAAGGAAATAGTTTAGTATCCGTCCAAGTTTTCTCCACATACAAACATCCTGTAGAGTTAGAGTTGTATAATAGACAAAATGTGAAAATGATTTTGTACAAGGAACAAATAGCCCGTGATACAAACATACATCCATAGCTAACTCTGCGCACACTACCACTTCCCACCAATGCTGCAAAATTGATGAGGTACAACAAACTGACTGTAGATGATGGAACTCGAATCTTTGTTGTAATCTTCCCATATATCTCATGTGGATCTATTCTTCCCTCTTAATTACTTGAGTCACAATACCAAGAGCAATGGTTCTCCCTGATGATCTAAGGAACACCCTTCCCAGAGCTCTACAACTGCTGTACTCCTCCACGCAAACAGGCCCTTGCAGAACCACCTGAGATGAGAAAAGAAGCACTATAAGCTGGTTACCGAGGAGCACCAAATAATAGAAAGGAACACAAGTACAGGGTGGGACAAGAGAATTCTGCATCCACCTCAACTATGGCATTCTGCTTGGCCAATAAACATCTCGGGGACTTCTTTGTCGTGTTCCCTGTCTTCGGATCAAGTAGAGACAATATCTTCACAATTCTTGCAGCCTCTTTCGCATGGTGTATGTGAAATTCCAACTGCAAATGTTCACACAATTATCATGTTGGAGTTGCGAGGTTATGCATGTCAACTCCAACAGAACAAGGCAAAACACAAAATGAACCCTGTTTGTATGTATAAATGCAAACCTGAGAACCCATCACAATTGGAGTAGAAATGTCCAGGACAAGGATCTTCAGTTGCAAGCGGTTTGTGACTTGAACAGGGTAATCAGGGTGACATATCACACCCCCAGCTGTCACTTGATTGCCCTCAATACCTTGCAAATTGACGGTAACATTGTCACCAGCTCTTGCAATGTTACAAAGCTGAGAGTCTCGCTCCAAAGAACGGGCTGTCGCTGTTATCCCTGAAGGCATAACCAATACCTGTAACCAACAAAAATTGCTAAATATGGCTGATGCTACACATTCCAGGAATGCTAACTATTTGTAGAGATAGCACTTGATCATCAAAATGGCATGGAACAAGTCAGCATACAGATTAAATATCTTTTGAACAAAACCTACTGAAATAGCTGCATAACATAAAGTGTACTTAATATATAAACATAGCTATCAGCAATCACATAAACTCTCCTGTTAAATATCATCAATGTAAGAATCAATATAATAATCAAAGTAACCACCACTGCGGCAAAGATGGTGCTTCACAATACCATCTTAACACATGCAATCTAGGTAAGCTCAATTCTTAAAGTACATCGGAGGTGAGCTTCATAATAAAACCGACTAGGTGAAAAGGATACTATAATCAGTCTATCGTATTAACTACAGCATAAAGTAACACTAGTCTTTGACAGTTTACATCATCTTTGGAGTTCAATATATGGCTTCATGGAGACTCCAAACCATCAACAATTTGAGATCTCTTTTGTCCCAGTGTATTGAGGATCGTAACAATTTGTCATTGCAGAATGGGGGCAGGTCCAAACAAAAATGAAAGCAATGTAGTAGAAATCCAAGACCAGATCAATAGAATTTTAGGTAATAAATTTATAGAGCGGCATGCAGATTAACACCCTTCTGTCATGAATCTTACGCTACTCCATTTCAAGTTAATGCCTTGATTGAGCTATGCACAATAGGTCTTAAGACACTGCTATCTTTCATGAAGTGGGGCAAAAATTTCAGTCACAGTTAGACTCATTTTGTTCTACTCTAGTTGAGACAGGTAAATCAACAAAGAAAGTATTATCATTTCCATGATATAATGCACAGTTGCTTGATCTTAAGAATTACAAATTAACTCCAAGTAGAATGAGAATTAATAATTATAAGATGGAGCTGATGATGATTTTTCCTAAACCAAGATTTGGTCATTATTGATGTACCTTAGATCCTGTTCGAATAGCTCCACTTTCCAGTTTCCCACATGCAGTCACCTGACCTTGTGATTGTGACTTTATAACATCGCATATTGGCATTAGTAACGGCTTGGAGTAATCCCTCTCAGGAAGCTGGAGAGAATCTATTGCATCCAACAATGAAGGTCCTTTAAACCTGCAATGGCAGTAATTTGACAAGGCATTCATACCAGCATGAATCTGAGTAAAAAATAACAAAAGACATCTTATTTGTTCTCTCAAAACATATATCAACTACTAAGGTAGCATGCCTTAAAATAAAAATAAAGTGCCAAAAGATATATATATATATATATATATAGAGAGAGAGAGAGAGAGAGAGACGAAGAAAAGGATAAAGCAGCAGATACAAGCAACTAACCAGGACAAGCGTGCTTCAGAAGGATTTGCCACTAAATTTTGGTTTTCCATGGCACTTGCTGGAATCCATAAAATAGAAGAATCTTTAAAACCACAAGATCGGAGAAAAGTTCCTAATTTCTGCTTGATAACATCAAATCTTTCCTTGGAGTACTCCACAACATCCATTTTGTTGACAACGATTATAATCTGATCGACTCCAAAGCTCCTGATCAGCTGTGCATGTTCCCTCGTTTGCCCTCCAATAGCATCTATGCCTGCTTCAAATGAACCCATTGAAGCATCAACCACTAAAATTGCAGCATCCGCTTGGGTTGCTCCAGAGATCATGTTCGGAACAAAATCTCTATGTCCTGGGGAGTCGAGCAGCACAACGTGATATTTTCTAGAAGTGAAAAAAGCAACACCCACCGTCATAGTTATACCCCTTTCTCTTTCTTCAGCACTTTCATCCAATGCCCATGCAAAAGCAAAAGATCCTTTTCCCTGGTCAAACAAGAAAAAGCATATATTTCCAGCAATCCAATTTAGAAGCATAGGGCAAAACAAAGAAACATGGCAGTACTTTTACCTGTTGTTTAGCTTCTTTTTCATATTTGTGCATCTCTTTCTGAGATATTCGCCCCAAGAGATGAAGCATCCTTCCTGAAAGGGTAGATTTCCCGGAATCAACATGCCCAACCTGAGTACAGCGTAAATTGTAAATTATGGGTGGGCATAACACATCACTTTGGTGGATATTCCAAGATAACATTAAAGAGTGACTTACAATTGCTAGATTCAGTTGACTCAAACCATCATCTTTATTGTTCGGTGTCATCCATTTCTCAGGAATATACTGTGAAATTGATTCTGTTTTTCTCTCAATGATACTTCTTGCTTTTCCTGATTTGGAAGGTAAAGACTCAGTGTCCATTCTAGTGTTAAAAGTCTCTGGTTTGTTTCCACTTCCTGAAGTAGAATCATTTTCTTCCACTCCATTATGTCTCTCTCTAGTCACTGATGTTGAAGAGGACACTAGCCCATTAGCAGCTAGCTCTGATTCAACCAGAAAATTTGTCCCTCTTCCCCTCGAGTCTTCACCTATGACATAAGATTTGTTAAAATTTTCTCCAAGTAGAAAAGAAGCAATATCACTGCGTGCCAAACACCAGAAGGAACATAAAACAGTAGATCCAGTTCGACATGTTATTTTAATAAGTGGAAGATGTTCAATAGACAGTTTCTTCTGTGAGCACATAAGAAAATAATGGTCGAAGAGGGAAATAAGCATATCACTAATCAATTTAACTCCGGATATCAAAGAGATATGAATGCTGGAATCCAAGATTCTACTCGTCAGGGCGCCTTTTGTTTTATTATTTTTAAGTTTTTCGTTTATTTGGTATGGACCCGCAAGACCAAACAAAACGGCAACTGATTTTTGCCAGCATACAGAAGGACTCGACCTAATAGATCGATTGCAATAGAGAAGAAAATCAATTGCTATTTTTCTTGTATTTATCAGAGTATCAAAAGCATGATTTCTAAAACAATAATTTATTGACTTCAGATCAAAAAATTTATTTCTAGATTTCATGATTAGGGGCAAATGCAACTATACTAGCACGGTGAAATAAAACAAAGTCCTTTCCCAAGAAGTCGGTGAATAACCAATTTTTGGCTTAAGATTAACTAAACTAGTTACATCCTTCCACCTCAAAGCCACAAGCTCAGCCAAGAATAAGAAGAAAACATCCTGGCCAGCAACTGATCCTAACCAGATTATTACCAAGTTCACCATAAGCCAAGGTCTCATCCTCAGAAACATTAATCCTTTAGATTTTAGTTTTTGGACATTCTAATTTATTTTGGCTTTTTTCTCCATTAGCGCATGCAATGTTTTAAGGTATAAATACAGCACCACCCTAGCTTTTCCTAGACCCAAATAACAATTAGTTGGATTATGTTTAATGAAAACAAAGCCTGGTGATGCACTCTGAACCGTAAAAGATATACCTTTGGATTTCGATTTCACTGATCGCAATCCATTTGATACCAAATCATCTGGAGAAGGAGCATCAAACTTGAAAGCGGCTGCTATCAACATGTGCAATGTCAGAAAACAAGAAGATGTATCCGAATAACAGCAACAAAGACAAGCATAAAATGGTCTGAGGCACAGTTTTACTTTGGTCTAATAAAATTATGATTTTCTACTGACTGATAACTAGTTTTAGAACCTGTTCCGACCTATATTAACTTTGTGATGATTTTGAGAGCTAAAAGCACTATTGAATTCTTGAAAAGTGCCACGAAAATTGCCATCTTTGTGGAAG
Organism: Sesamum indicum; assembly: GCF_000512975.1. Classification (NCBI taxonomy): domain Eukaryota; kingdom Viridiplantae; phylum Streptophyta; class Magnoliopsida; order Lamiales; family Pedaliaceae; genus Sesamum; species Sesamum indicum. The sequence goes on from NC_026152.1 coordinate 13,840,722, forward strand.
TTAAGATGGTCATCTGTGGAAGAAACTGATTTCTGAGCTTCAAAGAGTATAGGCATTTTGGCCATATGCTGCGGTGATGATGCAAAAAGAGACATGGCCATCACAGATGCTCCAGAATCTTTGCATATGCCACCCACTGCATGGAAAGCATCTACTCTATAAAGAATTTAATGAAAATAATTACAAAATGCAACCCATGCAAACAACCCAAAGATGAAAAATAAAGAAAACAGATTAAACAAGAGGAAGTGGTAATTTCCAGGAATTGATCCATATGATGTATATTGATGCCATTGGAAAGCATGGAAAGGAGAAAAAGGAGAAGCCCTAAAGCAGCATGTTTCTCGTACATGTAACCCAATCACTGCAATAGCATATAAAAGGAAAAAAAAACACAATATGCATGTTATATATAGTTATACCTGCAGCAGTATCGCCCTTATTATTAACCTTCACCAAAGGGTTACGTAAAACCCCACATATGTCACATGCAGACATACTATTTTCATTATCATAGGTGCAAATTGGGCAACGCCAGACCCCAGTCCTGCTAGCTTCTTGTTTTGCCTTTGTCACAGGTGCTATCCCTATTTCAAAGAACCAATTAAGAGATATAAAGCATAATGAACCTCACTTTGCAAAAACTGCAAAAAAGAGAGACAATGAGAAATAAGTGAAAATAGATCAAGTCACATGAAAGCTAACATCTTGCTTACTTGGAGTTCCCTGTGGGTTTTAAAGCAGATAAAACACCCTCATTTGGGAATGAAATAAACTACGATGCGTCTGTGATTTCAGAAAGCAAGCAAATCATTTCTCTAACCATAAGTTCAAGAAACAACAATTATATTGGAACAAATGGCACAATTTGACACGAGTTCCAAAATCCACCGCTAAATATTAATGCTATGTTATCGCCTTCATTTCTTTTGGTAAGTTTAAAAGAGATCTCCTCTTTCTTCTGTAATTTCCCGAACATTTTAAGAACAGTATGACTTAAGGGAACAAGGATCCGGATTTTCAAATAAGAGAGACTTCAAAGCTGCAATGAGTTAATTACTAAGGTCAGAAAAGCCCTATTCGTATTTCACTTTATAAGGACCAATAATTTCACTTGAAAAATGATAAATGTCTTTCAAACTGAACAATTAAGACAACATCACCCAATATCTTAAGCTTAGGAATCAGATCAATTTCTGTAAAAGACAATTGAAGAACTTGTAATAATTAGCTTTGCAGCCTGAATTAAGTAATGTTGGATATTTTGAGTCTACTTTCATTTTGTCAATAAGAGGCTATATTTTCAGTTCCAAACAGTTAAGGAGCATGTTTCATTCTTTACGAAATCCCTGTTCAGGGACTCAGAAGGCAGTAAAACCTAAACACAGTCTAGGAGGAGACCTTCTTGGGAAAGGACTTTGACATTGAAAAATGGTTTCATCAGCTTCTCTGCTTAAGTGAAAATGTAGATAAAGTTAACAAGGGGAACTTTGGTTGAGATTTATGATATAGCAATCACGAAGTGAGCATCAGTTGGACTGCCTACACTACCAAGGACATCATTAACAAAGCACTATAGTACTATAAGAAAGATCGATAACATGTACAAGGATATCACTCTTGAGATCTAGATCTCCAAAAACGTTATACCCATCTGTAATCACTTAATGAAGTTCCTCAAAGAGTTGTCCTACATCAACCAAAGTCCCCTTGCCATGGTATGAGACTTGCTTCATTACCATCTCAAAGTCATTATTTAGATTGACAAAACCTGATTTGATTTCTCATATTTCAATTAAGGAGTAAGGGCTAAACCAGACTCTCTTCATATGTTCCTCCTTTCCTTTTGAATTCCAAGATTAAACTCGTAAGAACATAAAGATAAAATATTCGTTAATTATCATTGGAACCCAATGGGAAAACTCATATAGCCAGTTCCCAACTGTGGTAGCAAAATTCCGAGGTGATCTCAGCAGAATACAGCCTTAAAGTGCACTAATACACACAAACAGTAAGCAAACAAAGAGAGAGCAAAACCAACCATTTTCTTCCTCTTCATAATCATAATCATCTGCGTAGTCATAGTCGTAATCTTCATAAACATCATAATTATCATCCTCATAACGAAATCCATAATCCACTTTACGAGGCATTTTTCTAATTCCTGTTACATAGAGCAGCAATACGATCAACATTCACCATAAAGACAACAAAATCTAAAGCCAAAAACAATGCACGTAGATTTCAAGCTATTTCCAACAACGGAAGACAACATACCAAAGGCAACTTTTGCACTAGATGGAAGAACCGGGATACGAATAATCCCCACTAACACCCCGATCTTTTATGCAGTAGAGTTCGGGAGCCATTGGACTCCGTGTCAACAAAAGTTGGATTTTTACTCAACTTGGGTTAAGACATGAACGTACATGCATATAAACGCTTGTAATACCGTTGCTCAATGTCAATGGTGCTTCTTCTTCCAAATCTATTCTGCTGGATGCTGCTTTAGTTACTAGTGTTCGACTACAGCTCCTCTGTGCACTGCAGTAAAAGGATTACGCGTGAAATTTTCAACCGCCATTTTTTCCGATAGCTCCACAGGAAACCAAGAAACTGACAATTGAATCACAAAAAGGGGTTTCTCAAAATTGCAATTTGTCAAGAAATAAAAATTGAATCGCAGCAGAAGACCTGGAGGCATCCGTCGGTCGGCGGTGAAGGAAGGTTTCTGGTTCTCTATTCTCATCTGCCCCTTTTCTTTTGTTTATTTTATTCCATATTAATGCCACAAGAATAGGAGTCGTCATGTGGGCTTGGTCTGTACTAACAACAATGGCCCAACTTACGAGTTGTTCTCTTCTAGCAAAGTAATTTTCACGTGAAATATTACAAATTTTAGTACAGTAAATTACATCCACATCAATTAAGCTCGAATTTAATTACATAAATACTCCGTATGTTTGACAAAATTACAAGTATATTCATAAAACTTATAGTTCTAATGATCAAGTTTAATTACACAAGCACTCGTACCCTTTACAAAATTAAAAGTACATCCATTGACATTGGAATTATAATTACAACTCCTATTCAGTGGCATGTTCAATTACACATCCGTTGAGGTTGCAATTATAATTATAAATACATCCGTTGAGGTTGCAATTATAATTACAAATACATCTGCTAGGATTGCAATTATAATTACAAATACACCTCGTATTCGGTGGTCAGATTTAATTGTATACAAATACTTCCAACTTTTTTGCAAAATTACAAATATATACATTCAGGTTGCACAGAGAGAGTACTTTTAAGAGCCCAAGTTAGTAATACTACTCACACTATGGTACCACGTAATCAACCTGGCACATCCATTTTAAGATTTCTCCTTGTAATAAAAACAATGAGCAGTAATGAAAAATAGTTCTGCGATTTGAAAATCTTCCTCAATAATTCAAATAGCGAGCAACTTTGAGTTGCATTAAACAAACGCCATGGAGGTAAAGCTAAGAACAAATAACTGCCAAAAGAAATAGGCGATCTTATTCTCTTGTTCTACAGCGGAGATGGTAGCCACTCTAGTGTCTCACCGGCAAACATCGGAACAATATCACCCCATGTAAAGGAAAATGATGTTGGCACCTTCCATGGGGTCTTTCTCAATGTAATCTTTGATGTGTTTCTAGGAAGACCATAAAAGTCTGGTCCGTTAAAGCTCGTAAAAGCTTCTAACTTGTCCAGTGCGCCCGCCTGTAATACAAAAAATGGAATCTCAAGCAGTCATATCTTAAACTAGAAGTTGAATACAAACCAATTATAGACTTTGTTGGGTTTAAATGCCAGAAGGAAGCTTGTTAGAGTTGAATTACTAGAGAACAGATTCGTAAACAACAGATATAGTATGGTCGCTAAAATTACCTCTTCAAAAACCTTGGCATACACTGACAAGGCCACAGGAGAATTATAGATTCCAGCACATCCACAAGGACACTCCTTTTTACTTCTTTCATGAGGTGCGCTGTCAGTTCCAAGAAAGAATCTTTTGCTTCCGCTTGTAACAGCTGACACAATTGCCTGTCCTGAATGAGAACAAAGTAAATGCATAAAACTAAAGTGTATTGTGAGACCAAATGAATAAATGCAAGACATAGTCCATCAGGGGCTTATGGGAAGAAGCTGCCATAGTAGCATGATAAGAATGCTTGGATGCATGCCTAAACAACATTTACTAAGGTACGGATCACTGATCACCAGTTAAATTTCACATAAACCCCAAAGATATCCATTAGATGTAACAAATTTTCAATGCTCTTCCATAGTCTCTTCTTTTCTCTGCCTAAAAAAGGAATTGAAAATAATTCCGAAAACATCAAATTCATTAAGTCAAAGCATTTACTCTTCCATTAATGGTTACCACTAAATGTGCCTATAAACATTATAGGAAAAATACCATTAGCTTTAATTGAGTAAATGGGAGAATGAACATGTTTCATGTTATCACATGGCCACAAAAGTTTCTCTATTCTAGTGTAAGCACTTCACCAAATGTGATAGTTAAACACGCTTCCAGGGGCTCATGCATTTTGAGGATGATATGCCAGCTAAAACTGCAGTAGAATACAGATTCAACAAGTCTAACCAAGATGATTATGACATTTAGTCATACTATCTGGAAAACATCAATAGATGCATCTTGTCATAAATGTACTTTCTGAATGATAGGTTCCTATTAGCAAACAAGAAAATGAAAAACAAAAACTCGTGATGCTATAACATCTCGTGAGAATCAGGAGCCTCTGAATGAATGCAGTAAATGATATAGCACAATGATGTTCACTAAGTAATCATGCATGCATTCCTAAAAAACATAATGACAAGTAGTAGGCCAATGCATCTTGAGTAAAGAAATAGACAGCAAATATGATTGATTGTTCATCTATAGAGTTTAGAAGGCATACTATGTATCTCTCTCTTAAGTACTGGAAGGCAGTAGTTGTGAGGCTGCAGTCCTCCTTGAAAAAGGGAATTCCTGTTAAGAACAAGGTGTTGCGGTGTCACAGTTGCTGCAACAAATCCTGAAAGGATGATTGAAATTAGGCGATCACTATGAAATGAAGATGACATATCATCTTTTTGACCATAAGTAACAAAATTTCTGAAGTTTATCACTGCTATGACTTACTCTCATCACAAGACTGGACAAAATCTGCAGCATCCTTTGTGGTAATATGCTCCATGACAACCTTCAATTGTGGAAACTTTTGAATTAAGGGGCTAAGAACTGTGTCAATGAACACCTTTTCGCGATCGAATACATCAACATCAGGACTTGTTACCTCCCCATGGACCTGCATAGAGTTCCAACTGTTTGAGGTTTTGCCAATTATCAATACATTAATAACATATTATTGTTAGTCATGCAGATATATATGCTCATAATGACACAATGGCCCTTATATGGATTAACTATCTGCTAATATATTAATCTGGCCTTCATCAGTGTTATTTCTATCAATCAACACGTGTTTCGGGAATTTTGGAATCAGCAAAAAACTTCTGTATGGAAAAAAGAAATCTTATCATACACCACATATGTCGAAGACAAAGTTTCCAGAGGTTTTATTGTTCGAGGTCATACACTGTATCAAGACACTGCAAATCATGTTTTCATGTAAGAATATCTCTGTACCTATTTTCTGCTTCTAAACCTGAGTGCAATTAGTTCAAGTCGACAGACTTTCAGTTTCACAGAAATCCCTTCCTAGTTAAAGATGTCAAAAGCCTCACCAACATTGAACTTTGCTTTTATTTTTCTATTTGGCTTTAGCATCCAGGACTCTAAACAGATTCATGACACGCACAAAGTTGCGATCCCACCAATTATAGTATTCCGAAAGCAGGCCAGGAAGGAGGACAGAGGAGAGACAGAGAGAAGCTTTCATTTTGCCACCTGAAGCACTTCTTCAGACAAAGTGTAAATGATCTTAGTTTTGAGTGCTTAAACTCTAAGCACACTATATGAAATCTTATAAGGAGAAGCTACTCGTATACAAGACTGAGACTGCAAAAAAAGTTAATCCAAGTATATTCCATAACTTCTAGACACAACTATATAGTTTCAGAATTAGCCCTATTTCTCATATCAGTGGGTGAATCCAGCTTCAAATAGACAAATGGTAATCCAGGAACCTAGAACAGAATCCCATAACCTGGGATTGATACCTATGTACAACAGAGAATCTGTAA